>NW_028187517.1:27200-59200 GCF_964204655.1 Triturus cristatus
TTCTTTGCCTGGACGCGTTTCGTTTTATACTTCTTCAGAGGCTGGCGGAAGTTGGTTCGTGCTTGACACGTTTACCCAATTAAAAGATTGCCCGCCCTTAATTTGCTGCTCGAATGAGACAGGGCTTTCTGGGTAATGTAATGCCAAAATATCTCTCCTCTAATGGATTGCACAATTACTGTCCAAAATTCAAACAGCTCTGGATGAGCCTCGGTGAGAGCGTAGTTTCCTCAATCCTTCAGGCTTCCCCACATTAAGGCTCAGTTATTTCCCTACCTCGTGGCCCCCACCAGGGGTGGTGCAGTCTCTGTAGCAGGGTGGCTACATACACATGAAAGCTCCAGGTTATCCATCCGGGTGAGAAGCACTCGGGAAGCAGTGGTTTAGCATCACGCTTTATTTCAGGTATGGAAACATTGTTCTCTCCAATAAATGTGACAACCAGTCTTTCTTTGCCTGGACGCGTTTCGTTTTATACTTCTTCAGAGGCTGGCGGAAGTTGGTTCGTGCTTGACACGTTTACCCAATTAAAAGATTGCCCGCCCTTAATTGGCTGCTCGAATGAGACAGGGCTTTCTGGGTAATGTAGTGCCAAAATATCTCTCCTCTAATGGATTGCACAATTACTGTCCAAAATTCAAACAGCTCTGGATGAGCCTCGGTGAGGGCGTAGTTTCTCCAATCCTTCACGGCTTCCCCACATTAAGGCTAGGTGATTTCCCTACCTTGTGGGCCCCACCAGGGGTGGTGCAGTCTCTGTAGCAGGGTGGCTACATACACATGAAAGCTCCAGGTTACCCATCCGAGTGAGACGCACTCGGGAAGCAGTGGTTTAGCATCATGCTTTATTTCAGGTATGGAAACATTAATCTCTCCAACAAATGTGACAGCCAGTCTGTCTTTGCCTGACGCTTTTAGTTTTATACTTCTTCAGAGGCTGGCGGAAGTTGGTTCGTGCTTGACACGTTTACCCAATTAAAAGATTGCCCGCCCTTAATTGGCTGCTCGAATGAGACAGGGCTTTCTGGGTAATGTAGTGCCAAAATATCTCTCCTCTAATGGATTGCACAATTACTGTCCAAAATTCAAACAGCTCTGGATGAGCCTCGGTGAGGGCGTAGTTTCTCCAATCCTTCATGGCTTCCCCACATTAAAGCTCGGTGATTTCCCTACCTCGTGGCCCCCACCAGGGGTTGTGCAGTCTCCGTAGCAGGGTGGCTACATACACATGAAAGCTCCAGGTTACCCATCCGGGTGAGACGCACTCGGGAAGCAGTGGTTTAGCATCACGCTTTATTTCAGGTATGGAAACATTGTTCTCTCCAATAAATGTGACAGCCAGACCGTCTTTGCCTGACGCGTTTCGATTTATACTTCTTCAGAGGCTGGCGGAAGTTGGTTCGTGCTTGACACGTTTACCCAATTAAAAGATTGCCCGCCCTTAATTGGCTGCTCAAATGAGACAGGGCTTTCTGGGTAATGTAATGCCAAAATATCTCTCCTCTAATGGATTGCACAATTACTGTCCAAAATTCAAACAGCTCTGGATGAGCCTCGGCGAGAGCGTAGTTTCCTCAATCCTTCACGGCTTCCCCACATTAAGGCTCAGTTATTTCCCTACCTCGTGGCCCCCACCAGGAGTGGTGCAGTCTCTGTAGCAGGGTGGCTACATACACATGAAAGCTCCAGGTTACCCATCCGGGTGAGAAGCGCTCGGGAAGCAGTGGTTTAGCATCACGCTTTATTTCAGGTATGGAAACATTGTTCTCTCCAATAAATGTGACAACCAGTCCGTCTTTGCCTGACGCGTTTCGTTTTATACTTCTTCAGAGGCTGGCGGAAGTTGGTTCGTGCTTGACACGTTTACCCAATTAAAAGATTGCCCGCCCTTAATTGGCTGCTCGAATGAGACAGGGCTTTCTGGGTAATGTAGTGCCAAAATATCTCGCCTCTAATGGATTGCACAATTACTGTCCAAAATTCAAACAGCTCTGGATGAGCCTCGGTGAGAGATTAGTTTCCTCAATCCTTCACGGCTTCCCCACATTAAGGCTCAGTTATTTCCCTACCTCGTGGCCCCCACCAGGAGTGGTGCAGTCTCTGTAGCAGGGTGGCTACATACACATGAAAGCTCCAGGTTACCCATCCGGGTGAGAAGCGCTCGGGAAGCAGTGGTTTAGCATCACGCTTTATTTCAGGTATGGAAACATTGTTCTCTCCAATAAATGTGACAGCCAGTCCGTCTTTGCCTGATGCGTTGTGTTTTATACTTCTTCAGAGGCTGGCGGAAGTTGGATCGTGCTTGAGACGTTTACCCAATTAAAAGATTGCCCGCCCTTAATTGGCTGCTCGAATGAGACAGGGCTTTCTGGGTAATGTAGTGCCAAAATATCTCTCCTCTAATGGATTGCACAATTACTGTCCAAAATTCAAACAGCTCTGGATGAGCCTCGGTGAGAGCGTAGTTTCCTCAATCCTTCACGGCTTCCCCACATTAAGGCTCGGTGATTTCCCTACCTCGTGGCCCCCACCAGGGGTGGTGCAGTCTCCGTAGCAGGGTTGCTACATACACATGAAAGCTCCAGGTTACCCATCCGGGTGAGACGCACTCGGGAAGCAGTGGTTTAGCATCACGCTTTATTTCAGGTATGGAAACATTGTTCTCTCCAATAAATGTGACAGCCAGACCGTCTTTGCCTGACACGTTTCGATTTATACTTCTTCAGAGGCTGGCGGAAGTTGGTTCGTGCTTGACACGTTTACCCAAGTAAAAGATTGCCCGCCCTTAATTGGCTGCTCGAATGAGACAGGGCTTTCTGGGTAATGTAGTGCCAAAATATCTCTCCTCTAATGGATTGCACAATTACTGTCCAAAATTCAAACAGCTCTGGATGAGCCTCGGTGAGGGCGTAGTTTCTCCAATCCTTCACGGCTTCCCCACATTAAGGCTAGGTGATTTCCCTACCTTGTGGGCCCCACCAGGGGTGGTGCAGTCTCTGTAGCAGGGTGGCTACATACACATGAAAGCTCCAGGTTACCCATCCGAGTGAGACGCACTCGGGAAGCAGTGGTTTAGCATCATGCTTTATTTCAGGTATGGAAACATTAATCTCTCCAACAAATGTGACAGCCAGTCTGTCTTTGCCTGACGCTTTTAGTTTTATACTTCTTCAGAGGCTGGCGGAAGTTGGTTCGTGCTTGACACGTTTACCCAATTAAAAGATTGCCCGCCCTTAATTGGCTGCTCGAATGAGACAGGGCTTTCTGGGTAATGTAGTGCCAAAATATCTCTCCTCTAATGGATTGCACAATTACTGTCCAAAATTCAAACAGCTCTGGATGAGCCTCGGTGAGGGCGTAGTTTCTCCAATCCTTCATGGCTTCCCCACATTAAAGCTCGGTGATTTCCCTACCTCGTGGCCCCCACCAGGGGTTGTGCAGTCTCCGTAGCAGGGTGGCTACATACACATGAAAGCTCCAGGTTACCCATCCGGGTGAGACGCACTCGGGAAGCAGTGGTTTAGCATCACGCTTTATTTCAGGTATGGAAACATTGTTCTCTCCAATAAATGTGACAGCCAGACCGTCTTTGCCTGACGCGTTTCGATTTATACTTCTTCAGAGGCTGGCGGAAGTTGGTTCGTGCTTGACACGTTTACCCAATTAAAAGATTGCCCGCCCTTAATTGGCTGCTCAAATGAGACAGGGCTTTCTGGGTAATGTAATGCCAAAATATCTCTCCTCTAATGGATTGCACAATTACTGTCCAAAATTCAAACAGCTCTGGATGAGCCTCGGCGAGAGCGTAGTTTCCTCAATCCTTCACGGCTTCCCCACATTAAGGCTCAGTTATTTCCCTACCTCGTGGCCCCCACCAGGAGTGGTGCAGTCTCTGTAGCAGGGTGGCTACATACACATGAAAGCTCCAGGTTACCCATCCGGGTGAGAAGCGCTCGGGAAGCAGTGGTTTAGCATCACGCTTTATTTCAGGTATGGAAACATTGTTCTCTCCAATAAATGTGACAACCAGTCCGTCTTTGCCTGACGCGTTTCGTTTTATACTTCTTCAGAGGCTGGCGGAAGTTGGTTCGTGCTTGACACGTTTACCCAATTAAAAGATTGCCCGCCCTTAATTGGCTGCTCGAATGAGACAGGGCTTTCTGGGTAATGTAGTGCCAAAATATCTCGCCTCTAATGGATTGCACAATTACTGTCCAAAATTCAAACAGCTCTGGATGAGCCTCGGTGAGAGATTAGTTTCCTCAATCCTTCACGGCTTCCCCACATTAAGGCTCAGTTATTTCCCTACCTCGTGGCCCCCACCAGGAGTGGTGCAGTCTCTGTAGCAGGGTGGCTACATACACATGAAAGCTCCAGGTTACCCATCCGGGTGAGAAGCGCTCGGGAAGCAGTGGTTTAGCATCACGCTTTATTTCAGGTATGGAAACATTGTTCTCTCCAATAAATGTGACAGCCAGTCCGTCTTTGCCTGATGCGTTGTGTTTTATACTTCTTCAGAGGCTGGCGGAAGTTGGATCGTGCTTGAGACGTTTACCCAATTAAAAGATTGCCCGCCCTTAATTGGCTGCTCGAATGAGACAGGGCTTTCTGGGTAATGTAGTGCCAAAATATCTCTCCTCTAATGGATTGCACAATTACTGTCCAAAATTCAAACAGCTCTGGATGAGCCTCGGTGAGAGCGTAGTTTCCTCAATCCTTCACGGCTTCCCCACATTAAGGCTCGGTGATTTCCCTACCTCGTGGCCCCCACCAGGGGTGGTGCAGTCTCCGTAGCAGGGTTGCTACATACACATGAAAGCTCCAGGTTACCCATCCGGGTGAGACGCACTCGGGAAGCAGTGGTTTAGCATCACGCTTTATTTCAGGTATGGAAACATTGTTCTCTCCAATAAATGTGACAGCCAGACCGTCTTTGCCTGACACGTTTCGATTTATACTTCTTCAGAGGCTGGCGGAAGTTGGTTCGTGCTTGACACGTTTACCCAAGTAAAAGATTGCCCGCCCTTAATTGGCTGATCGAATGAGACAGGGCTTTCTGGGTAATGTAGTGCCAAAATATCTCTCCTCTAATGGATTGCACAATTACTGTCCAAAATTCAAACAGCTCTGGATGAGCCTCGGTGAGAGCGTAGTGTCTTCAATCCTTCACGGCTTCCCCACATTAAGGCTCGGTGATTTCCCTACCTCGTGGCCCCCACCAGGGGTGGTGCAGTCTCTGTAGCAGGTTGGCTACATACACATGAAAGCTCCAGGTTACCCATCCGGGTGACACGCACTCGGGAAGCAGTGGTTTAGCATCACGCTTTATTTCAGGTATGGAAACATTGTTCTCTCCAAGAAATGTGACAGCCAGTCCGTCTTTGCCTGACGCATTTCATTTTATACTTCTTCAGAGGCTGGCGGAAGTTGGTTCGTGCTTGACACGTTTACCCAATTAAAAGATTGCCCGCCCTTAATTGGCTGCTCGAATGAGACAGGGCTTTCTGGGTAATGTAATGCCAAAATATCTCTCCTCTAATGGATTGCACAATTACTGTCCAAAATTCAAACAGCTCTGGATGAGCCTCGGTGAGGGCGTAGTTTCCTCAATCCTTCACGGCTTCCCCACATTAAGGCTCGGTGATTTCCCTACCTCGTGGCCCCCACAAGGGGTGGTGCAGTCTCTGTAGCAGGGTGGCTACATACACATGAAAGCTCCAGGTTACCCATCCGGGTGAGACGCACTCGGGAAGCAGTGGTTTAGCATCACGCTTTATTTCAGGTATGGAAACATTGTTCTCTCCAAGAAATGTGACAGCCAGTCCGTCTTTGCCTGACGCGTTTCATTTTATCCTTCTTCAGAGGCTGGCGGAAGTTGGTTTGTGCTTGAGACGTTTACCCAATTAAAAGATTGCCCGCCCTTAATAGGCTACGCAAATGAGACAGGGATTTCTGGGTAATGTAGTGCCAAAATATCTCTCCTCTAATGGATTGCACAATTACTGTCCAAAGTTCAAACAGCTCTGGATGAGCCTCGGTGAGAGCGTAGTTTCTTCAATCCTTCACGGCTTCCCCACATTAAGGCTCGGTGATTTCCCTACCTCGTGGCCCCCACCAGGGGTGGTGCAGTCTCTGTAGCAGGGTGGCTACATACACATGAAAGCTCCAGGTTACCCATCCGGGTGAGACACACTCGGGAAGCAGTGGTTTAGCATCACGCTTTATTTCAGGTATGGAAACATTGTTCTCTCCAATAAATGTGACAGCCAGTCCGTCTTTGCCGTACGCGTTTCGTTTTATACTTCTTCAGAGGCTGGCGGAAGTTGGTTCGTGCTTGACACGTTTACCCAATTAAAATATTGCCCGCCCTTAATTGGCTGCTCGAGACGGGGCTTTCTGGGTAATGTAGTGCCAAAATATCTCTCCTCTAATGGATTGCACAATTACTGTCCAAAATTCAAACAGCTCTGGATGAGCCTCGGTGAGAGCGTAGTTTCTTCAATCCTTCACGGCTTCCCCACATTAAGGCTCGGTGATTTCCCTACCCCGTGGCCCCCACCAGGGGTGGTGCAGTCTCTGTAGCAGGGTGGCTACATACACATGAAAGCTCCAGGTTACCCATCCGGGTGAGACGCACTCGGGAAGCAGTGGTTTAGCATCACGCTTTATTTCAGGTATGGAAACATTGTTCTCTCCAAGAAATGTGACAGCCAGTCCGTCTTTGCCTGACGCGTTTCGTTTTATACTTCTTCAGAGGCTGGCGGAAGTTGGTTCGTGCTTGACACGTTTACCCAATTAAAAGATTGCCCGCCCTTAATTGGCTGCTCGAATGAGACAGGGCTTTCTGGGTAATGTAATGCCAAAATATCTCTCCTCTAATGGATTGCACAATTACTGTCCAAAATTCAAACAGCTCTGGATGAGCCTCGGTGAGGGCGTAGTTTCCTCAATCCTTCACGGCTTCCCCACATTAAGGCTCGGTGATTTCCCTACCTCGTGGCCCCCACAAGGGGTGGTGCAGTCTCTGTAGCAGGGTGGCTACATACACATGAAAGTTCCAGGTTACCCATCCGGGTGAGACGCACTCGGGAAGCAGTGGTTTAGCATCACGCTTTATTTCAGGTATAGAAACATTGTTCTCTCCAATAAATGTGACAGCCAGTCCGTCTTTGCCTGACGCGTTGTGTTTTATACTTCTTCAGAGGCTGGCGGAAGTTGGTTCGTGCTTGACACGTTTACCCAATTAAAAGATTGCCCGCCCTTAATTGGCTGCTCGAATGAGACAGGGCTTTCTGGGTAATGTAGTGCCAAAATATCTCTCCTCTAATGGATTGCACAATTACTGTCCAAAATTCAAACAGCTCTGGAAGAGCCTCGGTGAGAGCGTAGTTTCCTCAATCCTTCACGGCTTCACCACATTAAGGCTCGGTGATTTCCCGACCTCGTGGCCCCCACCAGGGGTGGTGCAGTCTCTGTAGCAGGGTGGCTACATACACATGAAAGCTCCAGGTTACCCATCCGGGTGAGACGCACTCGGGAAGCAGTGGTTTAGCATCACGCTTTATTTCAGGTATGGAAACATTGTTCTCTCCAATAAATGTGACAGCCAGACCGTCTTTGCCTGACACGTTTCGATTTATACTTCTTCAGAGGCTGGCGGAAGTTGGTTCGTGCTTGACACGTTTACCCAATTAAAAGATTGCCCGCCCTTAATTGGCTGCTCGAATGAGACAGGGCTTTCTGGGTAATGTAGTGCCAAAATATCCCTCCTCTAATGGATTGCACAATTACTGTCCAAAATTCAAACAGCTCTGGATGAGCCTCGGTGAGAGCGTAGTGTCTTCAATCCTTCACGGCTTCCCCACATTAAGGCTCGGTGATTTCCCTACCTCGTGGCCCCCACCAGGGGTGGTGCAGTCTCTGTAGCAGGTTGGCTACATACACATGAAAGCTCCAGGTTACCCATCCGGGTGACACGCACTCGGGAAGCAGTGGTTTAGCATCGCGCTTTATTTCAGGTATGGAAACATTGTTCTCTCCAAGAAATGTGACAGCCAGTCCGTCTTTGCCTGACGCGTTTCATTTTATACTTCTTCAGAGGCTGGCGGAAGTTGGTTCGTGCTTGACACGTTTACCCAATTAAAAGATTGCCCGCCCTTAATTGGCTGCTCGAATGAGACAGGGCTTTCTGGGTAATGTAGTGCCAAAATATCTCTCCTCTAATGGATTGCACAATTACTTTCCAAAATTCAAACAGCTCTGGATGAGCCTCGGTGAGAGCGTAGTTTCCTCAATCCTTCACGGCTTCCCCACATTAAGGCTCGGTGATTTCCCTACCTCGTGGCCCCCAGCAGGGGTGGTGCAGTCTCTGTAGCAGGGTGGCTACATACACATGAAAGCTCCAGGTTACCCATCCGGGTGAGACGCACTCGGGAAGCAGTGGTTTAGCATCACGCTTTATTTCAGGTATTGAAACATTGTTCTCTCCAATAAATGTGACAGCCAGTCCGTCTTTGCCGTACGCGTTTCGTTTTATACTTCTTCAGAGGCTGGCGGAAGTTGGTTCGTGCTTGACACGTTTACCCAATTAAAAGATTGCCCGCCCTTAATTTGCTGCTCGAATGAGACAGGGCTTTCTGGGTAATGTAATGCCAAAATATCTCTCCTCTAATGGATTGCACAATTACTGTCCAAAATTCAAACAGCTCTGGATGAGCCTCGGTGAGGGCGTAGTTTTCTCAATCCTTCACGGCTTCACCACATTAAGGCTCGGTGATTTCCCGACCTCGTGGCCCCCACCAGGGGTGGTGCAGTCTCTGTAGCAGGGTGGCTACATACACATGAAAGCTCCAGGCTACCCATCCGGGTGAGACGCACTCGGGAAGCAGTGGTTTAGCATCACGATTTATTTCAGGTCTGGAAACATTGTTCTCTCCAATAAATGTGACAGCCATTCCGTCTTTGCCTGACGCGTTTCGTTTTATACTTCTTCAGAGGCTGGTGAAAGTTGGTTTGTGCTTGACACGTTTACCCAAGTAAAAGATTGCCCGCCCTTAATTGGCTGCTCGAATGAGACAGGGCTTTCTGGGTAATGTAGTGCCAAAATATCTCTCCTCTAATGGATTGCACAATTACTGTCCAAAATTCAAACAGCTCTGGATGAGCCTCGGTGAGAGCGTAGTGTCTTCAATCCTTCACGGCTTCCCCACATTAAGGCTCGGTGATTTCCCTACCTCGTGGCCCCCACCAGGGGTGGTGCAGTCTCTGTAGCAGGTTGGCTACATACACATGAAAGCTCCAGGTTACCCATCCGGGTGACACGCACTCGGGAAGCAGTGGTTTAGCATCACGCTTTATTTCAGGTATGGAAACATTGTTCTCTCCAAGAAATGTGACAGCCAGTCCGTCTTTGCCTGACGCGTTTCATTTTATACTTCTTCAGAGGCTGGCGGAAGTTGGTTCGTGCTTGACACGTTTACCCAATTAAAAGATTGCCCGCCCTTAATTGGCTGCTCGAATGAGACAGGGCTTTCTGGGTAATGTAGTGCCAAAATATCTCTCCTCTAATGGATTGCACAATTACTTTCCAAAATTCAAACAGCTCTGGATGAGCCTCGGTGAGAGCGTAGTTTCCTCAATCCTTCACGGCTTCCCCACATTAAGGCTCGGTGATTTCCCTACCTCGTGGCCCCCAGCAGGGGTGGTGCAGTCTCTGTAGCAGGGTGGCTACATACACATGAAAGCTCCAGGTTACCCATCCGGGTGAGACGCACTCGGGAAGCAGTGGTTTAGCATCACGCTTTATTTCAGGTATGGAAACATTGGTCTCTAAAATAAATGTGACAGCCAGTCCGTCTTTGCCGTACGCGTTTCGTTTTATACTTCTTCAGAGGCTGGCGGAAGTTGGTTCGTGCTTGACACGTTTACCCAATTAAAAGATTGCCCGCCCTTAATTGGCTGCTCGAATGAGACAGGGCTTTCTGGGTAATGTAATGCCAAAATATCTCTCCTCTAATGGATTGCACAATTACTGTCCAAAATTCAAACAGCTCTGGATGAGCCTCGGTGAGGGCGTAGTTTCCTCAATCCTTCACGACTTCCCCACATTAAGGCTCGGTGATTTCCCTACCTCGTGGCCCCCACAAGGGGTGGTGCAGTCTCTGTAGCAGGGTGGCTACATACACATGAAAGCTCCAGGTTACCCATCCGGGTGAGACGCACTCGGGAAGCAGTGGTTTAGCATCACGCTTTATTTCAGGTATGGAAACATTGTTCTCTCCAAGAAATGTGACAGCCAGTCCGTCTTTGCCTGACGCGTTTCATTTTATACTTCTTCAGAGGCTGGCGGAAGTTGGTTCGTGCTTGAGACGTTTACCCATTTAAAAGATTGCCCGCCCTTAATTGGCTGCTCGAATGAGACAGGGCTTTCTGGGTAATGTAATGCCAAAATATCTCTCCTCTAATGGATTGCACAATTACTGTCCAAAATTCAAACAGCTCTGGATGAGCCTCGGTGAGGGCGTAGTTTCCTCAATCCTTCACGACTTCCCCACATTAAGGCTCGGTGATTTCCCTACCTCGTGGCCCCCACAAGGGGTGGTGCAGTCTCTGTAGCAGGGTGGCTACATACACATGAAAGCTCCAGGTTACCCATCCGGGTGAGACGCACTCGGGAAGCAGTGGTTTAGCATCACGCTTTATTTCAGGTATGGAAACATTGTTCTCTCCAAGAAATGTGACAGCCAGTCCGTCTTTGCCTGACGCGTTTCATTTTATACTTCTTCAGAGGCTGGCGGAAGTTGGTTCGTGCTTGAGACGTTTACCCAATTAAAAGATTGCCCGCCCTTAATAGGCTGCTCGAATGAGACAGGGATTTCTGGGTAATGTAGTGCCAAAATATCTCTCCTCTAATGGATTGCACAATTACTGTCCAAAGTTCAAACAGCTCTGGATGAGCCTCGGTGAGAGCGTATTTTCCTCAATCCTTCACGGCTTCCCCACATTAAGGCTCGGTGATTTCCCTACCTCGTGGCCACCACCAGGGGTGGTGCAGTCTCTGTAGCAGGGTGGCTACATACACATGAAAGCTCCAGGTTACCCATCCGGGTGAGACGCACTCGGGAAGCAGTGGTTTAGCATCACGCTTTATTTCAGGTATGGAAAAATTGTTCTCTCCAAGAAATGTGACAGCCAGTCCGTCTTTGCCTGACGCGTTTCGTTTTATACTTCTTCAGAGGCTGGCGGAAGTTGGTTCGTGCTTGACACGTTTACCCAATTAAAAGATTGCCCGCCCTTAATTGGCTGCTCGAATGAGACAGGGCTTTCTGGGTAATGTAGTGCCAAAATATCTCTCCTCTAATGGATTGCACAATTACTTTCCAAAATTCAAACAGCTCTGGATGAGCCTCGGTGAGAGCGTAGTTTCCTCAATCCTTCACGGCTTCCCCACATTAAGGCTCGGTGATTTCCCTTCCTCGTGGCCCCCACAAGGGGTGGTGCAGTCTCTGTAGCAGGGTGGCTACATACACATGAAAGTTCCAGGTTACCCATCCGGGTGAGACGCACTCGGGAAGCAGTGGTTTAGCATCACGCTTTATTTCAGGTATAGAAACATTGTTCTCTCCAAGAAATGTGACAGCCAGTCCGTCTTTGCCTGACGCGTTTCGTTTTATACTTCTTCAGAGGCTGGCGGAAGTTGGTTCGTGCTTGACACGTTTACCCAATTAAAATATTGCCCGCCCTTAATTGGCTGCTCGAGACGGGGCTTTCTGGGTAATGTAGTGCCAAAATATCTCTCCTCTAATGGATTGCACAATTACTGTCCAAAATTCAAACAGCTCTGGATGAGCCTCGGTGAGAGCGTAGTTTCCTCAATCCTTCACGGCTTTCCCACATTAAGGGCCATATGTACGTAGCCTAATACCGGTCGGTAACGGCCGATTTTCGGTAATTATACCGTTACCGACCGGTATTTAGGCTTTTGAAATGTAGGGGGCTCATTTCTGTATTCGGTAATTTACCGAATCGGTAAAATTACCGAATCGGTAATATTACCGATTCAGTAAATACCGAATACAGAAATGAGATGTAGGGGGAGTGTGTGTGGGTGTGGGGAGTCGTTATTTACCACCAACTGAAAGTTGGTGGTAAATGACGAATGACTCAGTTAATGCATTTTATAGCCCTTAGATGTGTGCAATGTGGCAGACACACATGCCCTCAGGGCATGTATGTGTGCCACATGTGCACACATGCAGAAATCAGGGGTGCAACAGGGTGTCAATGTGACACCCTGCCACCCTTGATTAAGCTCCCCCCATTACCGATTCGGTATTTACCGATTCGGTAATGGTAACTGGCTTCCCATTGATTCCTATGGGCCTCCTGGCCCATAGGAATCAATGAGATACAGGTTGCAATTACCGAATCGGTAAATACCGACTCTAAAATACCGACACTTACCGATTCGGTATTTTTTTACCTACATTACATTTACCGATTCATAAATACCGAATCGGTAACATTCGGTATTTATGAAGTGGTAAATCTAATTCACCTACATAAGGCCCTAAGGCTCGGTGATTTCCCTACCTCGTGGCCCCCACCAGGGGTGGTGCAGTCTCTGTAGCAGGGTGGCTAGATACACATGAAAGCTCCAGGTTACCCATCCGGGTGAGACGCACTCAGGAAGCAGTGGTTTAGCATCACGCTTTATTTCAGGTATGGAAACATTGTTCTCTCCAATAAATGTGACAGCCAGTCCGTCTTTGCCTGACGCGTTTTGTTTTATACTTCTTCAGAGGCTGGCGGAAGTTGGTTCGTGCTTGAAAGGTTTACACAATTAAAAGATTGCCCGCCCTTAATTGGCTGCTCGAATAAGACAGGGCTTTCTGGGTAATGTAGTGCCAAAATATCTCTCCTCTAATGGATTGCACAATTACTGTCCAAAATTCAAACAGCTCTGGATGAGCCTCGGTGAGAGCGTAGTTTCCTCAATCCTTCACGGCTTCCCCACATTAAGGCTCGGTGATTTCCCTACCTCGTGGCCCCCACCAGGGGTGGTGCAGTCTCTGTAGCAGGGTGGCTACATACACATGAAAGCTCCAGGTTACCCATCCGGGAGAGACGCACTCGGGAAGCAGTGGTTTAGCATCACGCTTTATTTCAGGTATGGAAACATTGTTCTCTCCAATAAATGTGACAACCAGTCCGTCTTTGCCTGACACGTTTCGTTTTATACTTCTTCAGAGGCTGGCGGAAGTTGGTTCGTGCTTGACACGTTTACCCAATTAAAAGATTGCCCGCCCTTAATTGGCTGCTCGAATGAGACAGGGCTTTCTGGGTAATGTAGTGCCAAAATATCTCGCCTCTAATGGATTGCACAATTACTGTCCAAAATTCAAACAGCTCTGGATGAGTCTCGGTGAGAGATTAGTTTCCTCAATCCTTCACGGCTTCCCCACATTAAGGCTCAGTGATTTTCCTACCTCGTGGCCCCCACCAGGGGTGGTGCAGTCTCTGTAGCAGGGTGGCTACATACACATGAAAGCTCCAGGTTACCCATCCGAGTGAGACGCACTCGGGAAGCAGTGGTTTAGCATCACGCTTTATTTCAGGTTTGGAAACATTAATCTCTCCAACAAATGTGACAGCCAGTCTGTCTTTGCCTGACGCGTTTAGTTTTATACTTCTTCAGAGGCTGGCGGAAGTTGGTTCGTGCTTGACACGTTTACCCAATTAAAAGATTGCCCGCCCTTAATTGGCTGCTCGAATGAGACAGGGCTTTCTGGGTAATGTAGTGCCAAAATATCTCTCCTCTAATGGATTGCACAATTACTGTCCAAAATTCAAACAGCTCTGGATGAGCCTCGGTGAGGGCGTAGTTTCTCCAATCCTTCACGGCTTCCCCACATTAAAGGTCGGTGATTTCCCTACTTCGTGGCCCCCACCAGGGGTGGTGCAGTCTCCGTAGCAGGGTGGCTACATACACATGAAAGCTCCAGGTTACCCATCCGGGTGAGACGCACTCGGGAAGCAGTGGTTTAGCATCACGCTTTATTTCAGGTATGGAAACATTGTTCTCTCCAATAAATGTGACAGCCAGACCGTCTTTGCCTGACGCGTTTCGATTTATACTTCTTCAGAGGCTGGCGGAAGTTGGTTCGTGCTTGACACGTTTACCCAATTAAAAGATTGCCCGCCCTTAATTGGCTGCTCGAATGAGACAGGGCTTTCTGGGTAATGTAATGCCAAAATATCTCTCCTCTAATGGATTGCACAATTACTGTCCAAAATTCAAACAGCTCTGGATGAGCCTCGGTGAGAGCGTAGTTTCCTCAATCCTTCACGGCTTCCCCACATTAAGGCTCAGTTATTTCCCTACCTCGTGGCCCCCACCAGGGGTGGTGCAGTCTCTGTAGCAGGGTGGCTATATACACATGAAAGCTCCAGGTTACCCACCCGGGTGAGAAGCGCTCGGGAAGCAGTGGTTTAGCATCACGCTTTATGTCAGGTATGGAAACATTGTTCTCTCCAATAAATGTGACAGCCAGTCCGTCTTTCCCTGACGCGTTTCGTTTTATACTTCTTCAGAGGCTGGCAGAAGTTGGTTCGTGCTTGACACGTTTACCCAATTAAAAGATTGCCCGCCCTTAATTGGCTGCTTGAATGAGACAGGGCTTTCTGGGTAATGTAATGCCAAAATTTCTCTCCTCTAATGGATTGCACAATTACTGTCCAAAATTCAAACAGCTCTGGATGAGCCTCGGTGATGGCGTAGTTTCCTCAATCCTTCACGGCTTCCCCACATTAAGGCTCGGTGATTTCCCTACCTCGTGGCCCCCACAAGGGGTGATGCAGTCTCTGTAGCAGGGTGGCTACATACACATGAAAGCTCCAGGTTACCCATCCGGGTGAGACGCACTCGGGAAGCAGTGGTTTAGCATCACGCTTTATTTCAGGTATGGAAACATTGTTCTCTCCAAGAAATGTGACAGCCAGACCGTCTTTGCCTGACGCGTTTCATTTTATACTTCTTCAGAGGCTGGCGGAAGTTGGTTCGTGCTTGAGACGTTTACCCAATTAAAAGATTGCCCGCCCTTAATAGGCTGCTCGAATGAGACAGGGATTTCTGGGTAATGTAGTGCCAAAATATCTCTCCTCTAATGGATTGCACAATTACTGTCCAAAGTTCAAACAGCTCTGGATGAGCCTCGGTGAGAGCGTAGTTTCCTCAATCCTTCACGGCTTCCCCACATTAAGGCTCGGTGATTTCCCTACCTCGTGGCCCCCACCAGGGGTGGTGCAGTCTCTGTAGCAGGGTGGATACATACACATGAAAGCTCCAGGTTACCCATCCGGGAGAGACGCACTCGGGAAGCAGTGGTTTAGCATCACGCTTTATTTCAGGTATGGAAACATTGTTCTCTCCAATAAATGTGTCAGCCAGTCGTCTTTGCCTGACGCGTTTTGTTTTATACTTCTTCAGAGGCTGGCGGAAGTTGGTTCGTGCTTGAAAGGTTTACACAATTAAAAGATTGCCCGCCCTTAATTGGCTGCTCGAATAAGACAGGGCTTTCTGGGTAATGTAGTGCCAAAATATCTCTCCTCTAATGGATTGCACAATTACTGTCCAAAATTCAAACAGCTCTGGATGAGCCTCGGTGAGAGCGTAGTTTCCTCAATCCTTCACGGCTTCCCCACATTAAGGCTCGGTGATTTCCCTACCTCGTGGCCCCCACCAGGGGTGGTGCAGTCTCTGTAGCAGGGTGGCTACATACACATGAAAGCTCCAGGTTACCCATCCGGGAGAGACGCACTCGGGAAGCAGTGGTTTAGCATCACGCTTTATTTCAGGTATGGAAACATTGTTCTCTCCAATAAATGTGACAACCAGTCCGTCTTTGCCTGACACGTTTCGTTTTATACTTCTTCAGAGGCTGGCGGAAGTTGGTTCGTGCTTGACACGTTTACCCAATTAAAAGATTGCCCGCCCTTAATTGGCTGCTCGAATGAGACAGGGCTTTCTGGGTAATGTAGTGCCAAAATATCTCGCCTCTAATGGATTGCACAATTACTGTCCAAAATTCAAACAGCTCTGGATGAGTCTCGGTGAGAGATTAGTTTCCTCAATCCTTCACGGCTTCCCCACATTAAGGCTCAGTGATTTTCCTACCTCGTGGCCCCCACCAGGGGTGGTGCAGTCTCTGTAGCAGGGTGGCTACATACACATGAAAGCTCCAGGTTACCCATCCGAGTGAGACGCACTCGGGAAGCAGTGGTTTAGCATCACGCTTTATTTCAGGTTTGGAAACATTAATCTCTCCAACAAATGTGACAGCCAGTCTGTCTTTGCCTGACGCGTTTAGTTTTATACTTCTTCAGAGGCTGGCGGAAGTTGGTTCGTGCTTGACACGTTTACCCAATTAAAAGATTGCCCGCCCTTAATTGGCTGCTCGAATGAGACAGGGCTTTCTGGGTAATGTAGTGCCAAAATATCTCTCCTCTAATGGATTGCACAATTACTGTCCAAAATTCAAACAGCTCTGGATGAGCCTCGGTGAGGGCGTAGTTTCTCCAATCCTTCACGGCTTCCCCACATTAAAGGTCGGTGATTTCCCTACTTCGTGGCCCCCACCAGGGGTGGTGCAGTCTCCGTAGCAGGGTGGCTACATACACATGAAAGCTCCAGGTTACCCATCCGGGTGAGACGCACTCGGGAAGCAGTGGTTTAGCATCACGCTTTATTTCAGGTATGGAAACATTGTTCTCTCCAATAAATGTGACAGCCAGACCGTCTTTGCCTGACGCGTTTCGATTTATACTTCTTCAGAGGCTGGCGGAAGTTGGTTCGTGCTTGACACGTTTACCCAATTAAAAGATTGCCCGCCCTTAATTGGCTGCTCGAATGAGACAGGGCTTTCTGGGTAATGTAATGCCAAAATATCTCTCCTCTAATGGATTGCACAATTACTGTCCAAAATTCAAACAGCTCTGGATGAGCCTCGGTGAGAGCGTAGTTTCCTCAATCCTTCACGGCTTCCCCACATTAAGGCTCAGTTATTTCCCTACCTCGTGGCCCCCACCAGGGGTGGTGCAGTCTCTGTAGCAGGGTGGCTATATACACATGAAAGCTCCAGGTTACCCACCCGGGTGAGAAGCGCTCGGGAAGCAGTGGTTTAGCATCACGCTTTATGTCAGGTATGGAAACATTGTTCTCTCCAATAAATGTGACAGCCAGTCCGTCTTTCCCTGACGCGTTTCGTTTTATACTTCTTCAGAGGCTGGCAGAAGTTGGTTCGTGCTTGACACGTTTACCCAATTAAAAGATTGCCCGCCCTTAATTGGCTGCTTGAATGAGACAGGGCTTTCTGGGTAATGTAATGCCAAAATTTCTCTCCTCTAATGGATTGCACAATTACTGTCCAAAATTCAAACAGCTCTGGATGAGCCTCGGTGATGGCGTAGTTTCCTCAATCCTTCACGGCTTCCCCACATTAAGGCTCGGTGATTTCCCTACCTCGTGGCCCCCACAAGGGGTGATGCAGTCTCTGTAGCAGGGTGGCTACATACACATGAAAGCTCCAGGTTACCCATCCGGGTGAGACGCACTCGGGAAGCAGTGGTTTAGCATCACGCTTTATTTCAGGTATGGAAACATTGTTCTCTCCAAGAAATGTGACAGCCAGACCGTCTTTGCCTGACGCGTTTCATTTTATACTTCTTCAGAGGCTGGCGGAAGTTGGTTCGTGCTTGAGACGTTTACCCAATTAAAAGATTGCCCGCCCTTAATAGGCTGCTCGAATGAGACAGGGATTTCTGGGTAATGTAGTGCCAAAATATCTCTCCTCTAATGGATTGCACAATTACTGTCCAAAGTTCAAACAGCTCTGGATGAGCCTCGGTGAGAGCGTAGTTTCCTCAATCCTTCACGGCTTCCCCACATTAAGGCTCGGTGATTTCCCTACCTCGTGGCCCCCACCAGGGGTGGTGCAGTCTCTGTAGCAGGGTGGATACATACACATGAAAGCTCCAGGTTACCCATCCGGGTGAGACGCACCCGGGAAGCAGTGGTTTAGCATCACGTTTTATTTCAGGTATGGAAACATTGTTCTCTCCAATAAATGTGACAGCCAGTCCGTCTTTGCCTGACGCGTTTCGTTTTATACTTCTTCAGAGGCTGGCGGAAGTTGGTTCGTGCTTGACACGTTTACCCAATTAAAAGATTGCCCGCCCTTAATAGGCTGCTCGAATGAGACAGGGCTTTCTGGGTAATGTAGTGCCAAAATATCTCTCCTCTAATGGATTGCACAA
The DNA here is from genome assembly GCF_964204655.1 of Triturus cristatus. Taxonomy (NCBI): domain Eukaryota; kingdom Metazoa; phylum Chordata; class Amphibia; order Caudata; family Salamandridae; genus Triturus; species Triturus cristatus. Next base: position 45,513 of record NW_028187517.1, read on the forward strand.
TTACTTTCCAAAATTCAAACAGCTCTGGATGAGCCTCGGTGAGAGCGTAGTTTCCTCAATCCTTCACGACTTCCCCACATTAAGGCTCGGTGATTTCCCTACCTCGTGGCCCCCAGCAGGGGTGGTGCAGTCTCTGTAGCAGGGTGGCTACATACACATGAAAGCTCCAGGTTACCCATCCGGGTGAGACACACTCGGGAAGCAGTGGTTTAGCATCACGCTTTATTTCAGGTATGGAAACATTGTTCTCTCCAATAAATGTGACAGCCAGTCCGTCTTTGCCGTACGCGTTTCGTTTTATACTTCTTCAGAGGCTGGCGGAAGTTGGTTCGTGCTTGACACGTTTACCCAATTAAAAAATTGCCCGCCCTTAATTGGCTGCTCGAATGAGACAGGGCTTTCTGGGTAATGTAATGCCAAAATATCTCTCCTCTAATGGATTGCTCAATTACTGTCCAAAATTCAAACAGCTCTGGATGAGCCTCGGTGAGGGCGTAGTTTCCTCAATCCTTCACGGCTTCCCCACATTAAGGCTCGGTGATTTCCCTACCTCGTGGCCCCCACAAGGGGTGGTGCAGTCTCTGTAGCAGGGTGGCTACATACACATGAAAGTTCCAGGTTACCCATCCGGGTGAGACGCACTCGGGAAGCAGTGGTTTAGCATCACGCTTTATTTCAGGTATAGAAACATTGTTCTCTCCAAGAAATGTGACAGCCAGTCCGTCTTTGCCTGACGCGTTTCGTTTTATACTTCTTCAGAGGCTGGCGGAAGTTGGTTCGTGCTTGACACGTTTACCCAATTAAAATATTGCCCGCCCTTAATTGGCTGCTCGAATGAGACAGGGCTTTCTGGGTAATGTAGTGCCAAAATATCTCTCCTCTAATGGATTGCACAATTACTGTCCAAAATTCAAACAGCTCTGGATGAGCCTCGGTGAGAGCGTAGTTTCCTCAATCCTTCACGGCTTCCCCACATTAAGGTTCGGTGATTTGCCTACCTCGTGGCCCCCAGCAGGGGTGGTGCAGTCTCTGTAGCAGGGTGGCTACATACACATGAAAGCTCCAGGTTACCGATCCGGGTGAGACGCACTCGGGAAGCAGTGGTTTAGCATCACGCTTTATTTCAGGTATGGAAACATTGTCCTCTCCAATAAATGTGACAGCCAGTCCGTCTTTACCTGACGCGTTTCGTTTTATACTTCTTCAGAGGCTGGCGGAAGTTGGTTTGTGCTTGACACGGATACCCAATTAAAAGATTGCCCACCCTTAATTGGCTGCTCGAATGAGACAGGGCTTTCTGGGTAATGTAGTGCCAAAATATCTCTCCTCTAATGGATTGCACAATTACTGTCCAAAATTCAAACAGCTCTGGATGAGCCTCGGTGAGAGCGTAGTTTCCTCAATCCTTCACGGCTTCCCCACATTAAGGCTCGGAGATTTCCCTACCTCGTGGCCCCCACCAGGGGTGGTGCAGTCTCTGTAGCAGGGTGGCTACATACACATGAAAGCTCCAGGTTACCCATCCGGGTGAGACGCACTCGGGAAGCAGTGGTTTAGCATCACGCTTTATTTCAGGTATGGAAACATTGTTCTCTCCAATAAATGTGACAGCCAGTCCGTCTTTGCCTGACGCGTTTCGTTTTATACTTCTTCAGAGGCTGGCGGAAGTTGGTTCGTGCCTGACACGTTTACCCAATTAAAAGATTGCCGGCCCTTAATTGGCTGCTCGAATGAGACAGGGCTTTCTGGGTAATGTAGTGCCAAAATATCTGTCCTCTAATGGATTGCACAATTACTGTCCAAAATTCAAACAGCTCTGGATGAGCCTCGGTGAGAGCGTAGTTTCTTCAATCCTTCACGGCTTCCCCACATTAAGGCTCGGTGATTTCCCTACCTCGTGGCCCCCACCAGGGGTGGTGCTATCTCTGTAGCAGGGTGGCTACATACACATGAAAGCTCCAGGTTACCCATCCGGGTGAGACGCACTCGGGAAGCAGTGGTTTAGCATCACGCTTTATTTCAGGTATGGAAACATTGTTATCTCCAATAAATGTGACCGCCAGTCTGCCTTCGCCTGACGCGTTTCGAATATACTTCTTCAGAGGCCGGCGGAAGTTGGTTCGTGCTTGACACGTTTACCCAATTAAAAGATTGCCCGCCCTTAATTGGCTGCTCAAATGAGACAGGGATTTCTGGGTAATGTAGTGCCAAAATATCTGTCCTCTAATGGATTGCACAATTACTGTCCAAAGTTCAAACAGCTCTGGAAGAGCCTCGGTGAGAGCGTAGTTTCCTCAATCCTTCACGGCTTCACCACATTAAGGCTCGGGGATTTCCCGACCTCGTGGCCCCCACCAGGGGTGGTGCAGTCTCTGTAGCAGCGTGGCTACATACACATGAAAGCTCCAGGCTACCCATCCGGGTGAGACGCACTCGGGAAGCAGTGGTTTAGCATCACGCTTTATTTCAGGTATGGAAACATTGTTCTCTCCAATAAATGTGACAGCCATTCCGTCTTTGCCTGATGCGTTTCGTTTTATACTTCTTCAGAGGCTGGTGGAAGTTGGTTTGTGCTTGACACGTTTACCCAAGTAAAAGATTGCCCGCCCTTAATTGGCTGCTCGAATGAGACAGGGCTTTCTGGGTAATGTAGTGCCAAAATATCTCTCCTCTAATGGATTGCACAATTACTGTCCAAAATTCAAACAGCTCTGGTTGAGCCTCGGTGAGAGCGTAGTGTCTTCAATCCTTCACGGCTTCCCCACATTAAGGCTCGGTGATTTCCCTACCTCGTGGCCCCCACCAGGGGTGGTGCAGTCTCTGTAGCAGGTTGGCTACATACACATGAAAGCTCCAGGTTACCCATCCGGGTGAGACGCACTCGGGAAGCAGTGGTTTAGCATCACGCTTTATTTCAGGTATGGAAACATTGTTCTCTCCAAGAAATGTGACAGCCAGTCAGTCTTTGCCTGACGCGTTTCATTTTATACTTCTTCAGAGGCTGGCGGAAGTTGGTTCGTGCTTGACACGTTTACCCAATTAAAAGATTGCACACCCTTAATTGGCTGCTCAAATGAGACAGGGCTTTCTGGGTAATGTAGTGCCAAAATATCTCTCCTCTAAAGGATTGCACAATTACTGTCCAAAATTCAAACAGCTCTGGATGAGCCTCGGTGAGAGCGTAGTTTCTTCAATCCTTCACGGCTTCCCCACATTAAGGCTCTGTGATTTCCCTACCTCGTGGCCCCCACCAGGGGTGGTGCAGTCTCTGTAGCAGGGTGGCTACATACACATGAAAGCTCCAGGTTACCCATCCGGGTGAGATGCACTCGGGAAGCAGTGGTTTAGCATCACGCTTTATTTCAGGTATGGAAACATTGTTCTCTCCAAGAAATGTGACAGCCAGTCCGTCTTTGCCTGACGTGTTTCGTTTTATACTTCTTCAGAGGCTGGCGGAAGTTGGTTCGTGCTTGACACGTTTACCCAATTAAAAGATTGCCCGCCCTTAATTGGCTGCTCGAATGAGACAGGGCTTTCTGGGTAATGTAGTGCCAAAATATCTCTCCTCTAATGGATTGCACAATTACTTTCCAAAATTCAAACAGCTCTGGATGAGCCTCGGTGAGAGCGTAGTTTCCTCAATCCTTCACGACTTCCCCACATTAAGGCTCGGTGATTTCCCTACCTCGTGGCCCCCAGCAGGGGTGGTGCAGTCTCTGTAGCAGGGTGGCTACATACACATGAAAGCTCCAGGTTACCCATCCGGGTGAGACACACTCGGGAAGCAGTGGTTTAGCATCACGCTTTATTTCAGGTATGGAAACATTGTTCTCTCCAATAAATGTGACAGCCAGTCCGTCTTTGCCGTACGCGTTTCGTTTTATACTTCTTCAGAGGCTGGCGGAAGTTGGTTTGTGCTTGACACGTTTACCCAATTAAAAGATTGCCCGCCCTTAATTGGCTGCTCGAATGAGACAGGGCTTTCTGGGTAATGTAATGCCAAAATATCTCTCCTCTAATGGATTGCACAATTACTGTCCAAAATTCAAACAGCTCTGGATGAGCCTCGGTGAGAGCGTAGTTAACTCAATCCTTCACGGCTTACCCACATTAAGGCTCGGAGATTTCCCTACCTCGTGGCCCCCACCAGGGGTGGTGCAGTCTCTGTAGCAGGGTGGCTACATACACATGAAAGCTCCAGGTTACCCATCCGGGTGAGACGCACTCGGGAAGCAGTGGTTTAGCATCACGCTTTATTTCAGGTATGGAAACATTGTTCTCTCCAATAAATGTGACAGCCAGTCCGTCTTTGCCTGACGCGTTTCGTTTTATACTTCTTCAGAGGCTGGCGGAAGTTGGTTTGTGCTTGACACGTTTACCCAATTAAAAGATTGCCGGCCCTTAATTGGCTGCTCGAATGAGACAGGGCTTTCTGGGTAATGTAGTGCCAAAATATCTCTCCTCTAATGGATTGCACAATTACTGTCCAAAATTCAAACAGCTCTGGATGAGCCTCGGTGAGAGCGTAGTTTCCTCAATCCTTCACGGCTCCCCACATTAAGGCTCAGTGATTTCCCTACCTCGTGGCCCCCACCAGGGGTGGTGCAGTCTCTGTAGCAGGGTGGCTACATACACATGAAAGCTCCAGGTTACCCATCCGGGTGAGACGCACTCGGGAAGCAGTGGTTTAGCATCACGCTTTATTTCAGGTATGGAAACATTGTTATCTCCAATAAATGTGACCGCCAGTCCGCCTTCGCCTGACGCGTTTCGAATATACTTCTTCAGAGGCTGGCAGAAGTTGGTTCGTGCTTGACACGTTTACCCAATCAAAAGATTGCTCGCCCTTAATTGGCTGCTCGAATGAGACAGGGATTTCTGGGTAATGTAGTGCCAAAATATCTCTCCTCTAATGGATTGCACAATTACTGTCCAAAGTTCAAAGAGCTCTGGAAGAGCCTCGGTGAGAGCGTAGTTTCCTCAATCCTTCACGGCTCCCCACATTAAGGCTCAGTGATTTCCCGACCTCGTGGCCCCAACCAGGGGTGGTGAAGTCTCTGTAGCAGGGTGGCTACATACACATGAAAGCTCCAGGTTACCCATCCGGGTGAGACGCACTCGGGAAGCAGTGGTTTAGCATCACGCTTTATTTCAGGTATGGAAACATTGTTCTCTCCAATAAATGTGACAGCCAGTCGTCTTTGCCTGACGCGTTTTGTTTTATACTTCTTCTAAGGCTGGCGGAAGTTGGTTCGTGCTTGACACGTTTACCCAATTAAAAGATTGCCCGCCCTTAATTGGCTGCTCGAATGAGACAGGGATTTCTGGGTAATGTAGTGCCAAAATATCTCTCCTCTAATGGATTGCACAATTACTGTCCAAAGTTCTAACAGCTCTGGATGAGCCTCGGTGAGAGCGTAGTTTCCTCAATCCTTCACGGCTTCCCCACATTAAGGCTCGGTGATTTCCCTACCTTGTGGCCCCCACCAGGGGTGGTGCAGTCTCTGTAGCAGGGTGGCTACATACACATGAAAGCTCCAGGTTACCCATCCGTGTGAGACGCACTCGGAAAGCAGTGGTTGAGCATCACGCTTTATTTCAGGTATGGAAACATTGTTCTCTCCAATATATGTGACAACCAGTCCGTCTTTGCCTGACGCGTTTCGTTTTATACTTCTTCAGAGGCTGGCGGAAGTTGGTTCGTGCTTGACACGTTTACCCAATTAAAAGATTGCCCGCCCTTAATTGGCTGCTCGAATGAGACAGGGCTTTCTGGGTAATGTAGTGCCAAAATATCTTGCCTCTAATGGATTGCACAATTACCGTCCAAAATTCAAACAGCTCTGGATGAGCCTCGGTGAGAGCGTAGTTTCCTCAATCCTTCACGGCTTCCCCACATTAAGGCTTGGTGATTGATTTCCCCACCTCGTGGCCCCCACCAGGGGTGGTGCAGTCTCTGCAGCAGGGTGGCTACATACACATGAAAGCTCCAGGTTACCCATCCGGGTGAGACGCACTCGGGAAGCAGTGGTTTAGCATCACGCTTTATTTCAGGTATGGAAAAATTGTTCTCTCCAATAAATGTGACAACCAGTCCGTCTTTGCCTGACGCATTTCGTTTTATACTTCTTCAGAGGCTGGCGGAAGTTGGTTCGTGCTTGACACGTTTACCCAATTAAAAGATTGCCCGCCCTTAATTGGCTGCTCGAATGAAACAGGGCTTTCTGGGTAATGTAGTGCCAAAATATCTCGCCTCTAATGGATTGCACAATTACTGTCCAACATTCAAACAGCTCTGGATGAGCCTCGGTGAGAGCGTAGTTTCCTCAATCCTTTACGGCTTCCCCACATTAAGGCTCAGTGATTTCCCTACCTTGTGGCCCCCACCAGGGGTGGTGCAGTCTCTGTAGCAGGGTGGCTACATACACATGAAAGCTCCAGGTTACCCATCCGAGTGAGACGCACTCGGGAAGCAGTGGTTTAGCATCACGCTTTATTTCAGGTATGGAAACATTGATCTCTCCAACAAATGTGACAGCCAGTCTGTCTTTGCCTGACGCGTTTAGTTTTATACTTCTTCAGAGGCTGGTGGAAGTTGGTTCGTGCTTGACACGTTTACCCAATTAAAAGATTGCCCGCCCTTAATTGGCTGCTCGAATGAGACAGGGCTTTCTGGGTAATGTAGTGCCAAAATATCTCTCCTCTAATGGATTGCACAATTACTGTCCAAAATTCAAAGAGCTCTGGATGAGCCTCGGTGAGGGCGTAGTTTCTTCAATCCTTCACGGATTCCCCACATTAAGGCTTGGTGATTTCCCCACCTCGTGGCCCCCACCAGGGGTGGTGCAGTCTCTGTAGCAGGGTGGCTACATACACATGAAAGCTCCAGGTTACCCATCCGGGTGAGACGCACTCGGGAAGCAGTGGTTTAGCATCACGCTTTATTTCAGGTATGGAAACATTGTTCTCTCCAATAAATGTGACAGCCAGTCCGTCTTTGCCTGACCCGTTTCGTTTTATACTTCTTCAGAGGCTGGCGGAAGTTGGTTCGTGCTTGACACGTTTACCCAATTAAAAGATTGCCGGCCCTTAATTGGCTGCTCGAATGACACAGGGCTTTCTGGGGAATGTAGTGCCAAAATATCTCTCCTCTAATGGATTGCACAATTACTGTCCAAAATTCAAACAGCTCTGGATGAGCCTCGGTGAGAGCGTAGTTTCCTCAATCCTTCACGGCTCCCCACATTAAGGCTCAGTGATTTCCCTACCTTGTGGCCCCCACCAGGGGTGGTGCAGTCTCTGTAGCAGGGTGGCTACATACACATGAAAGCTCCAGGTTACCCATCCGGGTGAGACGCACTCGGAAAGCAGTGGTTTAGCATCACGCTTTATTTCAGGTATGGAAACATTGTTCTCTCCAATAAATGTGACAACCAGTCCGTCTTTGCCTGACGCGTTTCGTTTTATACTTCTTCAGAGGCTGGCGGAAGTTGGTTCATGCTTGACACGTTTACCCAATTAAAAGATTGTCCGCCCTTAATTGGCTGCTCGAATGAGACAGGGCTTTCTGGGTAATGTAGTGCCAAAATATCTCGCCTCTAATGGATTGCACAATTAAGGTCCAAAATTGAAACAGCTCTGGATGAGCCTCGGTGAGAGCGTAGTTTCCTCAATCCTTCACGGCTTCCCCACATTAAGGCTCAGTGATTTCCCTACCTCGTGGCCCCCAACAGGGGTGGTGCAGTCTCTGTAGCAGGGTGGCTACATACACATGAAAGCTCCAGGTTACCCATCCGGGTGAGACGCACTCGGGAAGCAGTGGTTTAGCATCACGCTTTATTTCAGGTATGGAATCATTGTTCTCTCCAATAAATGTGACAGCCAGACCGTCTTTGCCTGACGCGTTTCGATTTATACTTCTTCAGAGGCTGGCGGAAGTTGGTTCGTGCTTGACACGTTTACCCAATTAAAAGATTGCCCGCCCTTAATTGGCTGCTCGAATGAGACAGGGCTTTCTGGGTAATGTAATGCCAAAATATCTCTCCTCTAATGGATTGCACAATTACTGTCCAAAATTCAAACAGCTCTGGATGAGCCTCGGTGAGAGCGTAGTTTCCTCAATCCTTCACGTCTTCCCCACATTAAGGCTCAGTTATTTCCCTACCTCGAGGCCCCCACCAGGGGTGGTGCAGTCTCTGTAGCAGGGTGGCTACATACACATGAAAGCTCCAGGTTACCCATCCGGGTGAGAAGCGCTCGGGAAGCAGTGGTTTAGCATCACGCTTTATTTCAGGTATGGAAACATTGTTCTCTCCAATAAATGTGACAGCCAGTCCGTCTTTGCCTGACGCGTTTCGTTTTATACTTCTTCAGAGGCTGGCGGAAGTTGGTTCGTGCTTGACACGTTTACCCAATTAAAAGATTGCCCGCCCTTAATTGGCTGCTCGAATGAGACAGGGCTTTCTGGGTAATGTAGTGCCAAAATATCTCTCCTCTAATGGATTGCACAATTACTGTCCAAAATTCAAACAGCTCTGGATGAGCCTCGGTGAGAGCGTAGTTTCCTCAATCCTTCACGGCTTCCCCACATTAAGGCTCGGTGATTTCCCTAATTCGTGGCCCCCAGCAGGGGTGGTGCAGTCTCTGTAGCAGGGTGGCTACATACACATGAAAGCTCCAGGTTACCCATCCGGGTGAGACGCACTCGGGAAGCAGTGGCTTAGCATCACGCTTTATTTCAGGTATGGAAACATTGTCCTCTCCAATAAATGTGACAGCCAGTCCGTCTTTACCTGACGCGTTTCGTTTTATACTTCTTCAGAGGCTGGCGGAAGTTGGTTCGTGCTTGACACGGATACCCAATTAAAAGATTGCCCGCCCTTAATTGGCTGCTCGAATGAGACAGGGCTTTCTGGGTAATGTAGTGCCAAAATATCTCTCCTCTAATGGATTGCACAGTTACTGTCCAAAATTCAAACAGCTCTGGATGAGCCTCGGTGAGAGCGTAGTTTCCTCAATCCTTCACGGCTTCCCCACATTAAGGCTCGGAGATTTCCCTACCTCGTGGCACCACCAGGGGTGGTGCAGTCTCTTTAGCAGGGTGGCTACATACACATGAAAGCTCCAGGTTACCCATCCGGGTGAGACGCACTCGGGAAGCAGTGGTTTAGCATCACGCTTTATTTCAGGTATGGAAACATTGTTCTCTCCAATAAATGTGACAGCCAGTCCGTCTTTGCCTGACGCGTTTCGTTTTATACTTCTTCAGAGGCTGGCGGAAGTTGGTTCGTGCTTGACACGTTTACCCAATTAAAAGATTGCCGGCCCTTAATTGGCTGCTCGAATGAGACAGGGCTTTCTGGGTAATGTAGTGCCAAAATATCTCTCCTCTAATGGATTGCACAATTACTGTCCAAAATTCAAACAGCTCTGGATGAGCCTCGGTGAGAGCGTAGTTTCCTCAATCCTTCACGGCTTCCCCACATTAAGGCTTGGTGATTGATTTCCCCACCTCGTGGCCCCCACCAGGGGTGGTGCAGTCTCTGCAGCAGGGTGGCTACATACACATGGAAGCTCCAGGTTACCCATCCGGGTGAGACGCACTCGGGAAGCAGTGGTTTAGCATCACGCTTTATTTCAGGTATGGAAACATTGTTCTCTCCAATAAATGTGACAACCAGTCCGTCTTTGCCTGACGCATTTCGTTTTATACTTCTTCAGAACCTGGCGGAAGTTGGTTCGTGCTTGACACGTTTACCCAATTAAAAGATTGCCCGCCCTTAATTGGCTGCTCGAATGAGACAGGGCTTTCTGGGTAATGTAGTGCCAAAATATCTCGCCTCTAATGGATTGCACAATTACTGTCCAACATTCAAACAGCTCTGGATGAGCCTCGGTGAGAGCGTAGTTTCCTCAATCCTTCACGGCTTCCCCACATTAAGGCTCAGTGATTTCCCTACCTTGTGGCCCCAACCAGGGGTGGTGCAGTCTCTGTAGCAGGGTGGCTACATACACATGAAAGCTCCAGGTTACCCATCCGAGTGAGACGCACTCGGGAAGCAGTGGTTTAGCATCACGCTTTATTTCAGGTATGGAAACATTGATCTCTCCAACAAATGTGACAGCCAGTCTGTCTTTGCCTGACGCGTTTAGTTTTATACTTCTTCAGAGGCTGGTGGAAGTTGGTTCGTGCTTGACACGTTTACCCAATTAAAAGATTGCCCGCCCTTAATTGGCTGCTCGAATGAGACAGGGCTTTCTGGGTAATGTAGTGCCAAAATATCTCTCCTCTAATGTATTGCACAATTACTGTCCAAAATTCAAAGAGCTCTGGATGAGCCTCGGTGAGGGCGTAGTTTCTTCAATCCTTCACGGCTTCCCTACATTAAGGCTTGGTGATTTCCCCACCTCGTGGCCCCCACCAGGGGTGGTGCAGTCTCTGTAGCAGGGTGGCTACATACACATGAAAGCTCCAGGTTACCCATCCGGGTGAGACGCACTCGGGAAGCAGTGGTTTAGCATCACGCTTTATTTCAGGTATGGAAACATTGTTCTCTCCAATAAATGTGACAGCCAGTCCGTCTTTGCCTGACACGTTTCGTTTTATACTTCTTCAGAGGCTGGCGGAAGTTGGTTCGTGCTTGACACGTTTACCCAATTAAAAGATTGCCCGCCCTTAATTGGCTGCTCGAATGAGACAGGGATTTCTTGGTAATGTAGTGCCAAAATATCTCTCCTCTAATGGATTGCACAATTACTGTCCAAAGTTCAAACAGCTCTGGATGAGCCTCGGTGAGAGCGTAGTTTCCTCAATCCTTCACGGCTTCCCCACATTAAGGCTAGGTGATTTCCCTACCTTGTGGCCCCCACCAGGGGTGGTGCAGTCTCTGTAGCAGGGTGGCTACATACACATGAAAGCTCCAGGTTACCCATCCGGGTGAGACGCACTCGGAAAGCAGTGGTTTAGCATCACGCTTTATTTCAGGTATGGAAACATTGTTCTCTCCAATAAATGTGACAACCAGTCCGTCTTTGCCTAACGCGTTTCGTTTTATACTTCTTCAGAGGCTGGCGGAAGTTGGTTCGTGCTTGACACGTTTACCCAATTAAAAGATTGCCCGCCCTTAATTGGCTGCTCGAATGAGACAGGGCTTTCTGGGTAATGTAGTGCCAAAATATCTCGCCTATAATGGATTGCACAATTACCGTCCAAAATTCAAACAGCTCTGGATGAGCCTCGGTGAGAGCGTAGTTTCCTCAATCCTTCACGGCTTCCCCACATTAAGGCTTGGTGATTGATTTCCCCACCTCGTGGCCCCCACCAGGGGTGGTGCAGTCTCTGTAGCAAGGTGGCTACATACACATGAAAGCTCCAGGTTACCCATCCGGGTGAGACGCACTCGGGAAGCAGTGGTTTAGCATCACGCTTTATTTCAGGTATGGAAAAATTGTTCTCTCCAATAAATGTGACAACCAGTCCGTCTTTGCCTGACGCATTTCGTTTTATACTTCTTCAGAGGCTGGCGGAAGTTGGTTCGTGCTTGAAACGTTTACCCAATTAAAAGATTGCCCGCCCTTAATTGGCTGCTCGAATGAAACAGGGCTTTCTGGGTAATGTAGTGCCAAAATATCTCGCCTCTAATGGATTGCACAATTACTGTCCAACATTCAAACAGCTCTGGATGAGCCTCGGTGAGAGCGTAGTTTCCTCAATCCTTTACGGCTTCCCCACATTAAGGCTCAGTGATTTCCCTACCTTGTGGCCCCCACCAGGGGTGGTGCAGTCTCTGTAGCAGGGTGGCTACATACACATGAAAGCTCCAGGTTACCCATCCGAGTGAGACGCACTCGGGAAGCAGTGGTTTAGCATCACGCTTTATTTCAGGTATGGAAACATTGATCTCTCCAACAAATGTGACAGCCAGTCTGTCTTTGCCTGACGCGTTTAGTTTTATACTTCTTCAGAGGCTGGTGGAAGTTGGTTCGTACTTGACACGTTTACCCAATTAAAAGATTGCCCGCCCTTAATTGGCTGCTCGAATGAGACAGGGCTTTCTGGGTAATGTAGTGCCAAAATATCTCTCCTCTAATGGATTGCACAATTACTGTCCAAAATTCAAAGAGCTCTGGATGAGCCTCGGTGAGGGCGTAGTTTCTTCAATCCTTCACGGATTCCCCACATTAAGGCTTGGTGATTTCCCCACCTCGTGGCCCCCACCAGGGGTGGTGCAGTCTCTGTAGCAGGGTGGTTACATACACATGAAAGCTCCAGGTTACCCATCCGGGTGAGACGCACTCGGGAAGCAGTGGTTTAGCATCACGCTTTATTTCAGGTATGGAAACATTGTTCTCTCCAATAAATGTGACAGCCAGTCCGTCTTTGCCTGACCCGTTTCGTTTTATACTTCTTCAGAGGCTGGCGGAAGTTGGTTCGTGCTTGACACGTTTACCCAATTAAAAGATTGCCGGCCCTTAATTGGCTGCTCGAATGACACAGGGCTTTCTGGGTAATGTAGTGCCAAAATATCTCTCCTCTAATGGATTGCACAATTACTGTCCAAAATTCAAACAGCTCTGGATGAGCCTCGGTGAGAGCGTAGTTTCCTCAATCCTTCACGGCTCCCCACATTAAGGCTCAGTGATTTCCCTACCTTGTGGCCCCCACCAGGGGTGGTGCAGTCTCTGTAGCAGGGTGGCTACATACACATGAAAGCTCCAGGTTACCCATCCGGGTGAGACGCACTCGGAAAGCAGTGGTTTAGCATCACGCTTTATTTCAGGTATGGAAACATTGTTCTCTCCAATAAATGTGACAACCAGTCCGTCTTTGCCTGACGCGTTTCGTTTTATACTTCTTCAGAGGCTGGCGGAAGTTGGTTCATGCTTGACACGTTTACCCAATTAAAAGATTGTCCGCCCTTAATTGGCTGCTCGAATGAGACAGGGCTTTCTGGGTAATGTAGTGCCAAAATATCTCGCCTCTAATGGATTGCACAATTACCGTCCAAAATTCAAACAGCTCTGGATGAGCCTCGGTGAGAGCGTAGTTTCCTCAATCCTTCACGGCTTCCCCACATTAAGGCTCAGTGATTTCCCTACCTCGTGGCCCCCACCAGGGGTGGTGCAGTCTCTGTAGCAGGGTGGCTACATACACATGAAAGCTCCAGGTTACCCATCCGGGTGAGACGCACTCGGGAAGCAGTGGTTTAGCATCACGCTTTATTTCAGGTATGGAATCATTGTTCTCTCCAATAAATGTGACAGCCAGACCGTCTTTGCCTGACGCGTTTCGATTTATACTTCTTCAGAGGCTGGCGGAAGTTGGTTCGTGCTTGACACGTTTACCCAATTAAAAGATTGCCCGCCCTTAATTGGCTGCTCGAATGAGACAGGGCTTTCTGGGTAATGTAGTGCCAAAATATCTCGCCTCTAATGGATTGCACAATTACTGTCCAAAATTCAAACAGCTCTGGATGAGCCTCGGTGAGAGATTAGTTTCCTCAATCCTTCACGGCTTCCCCACATTAAGGCTCAGTGATTTCCCTACCTCGTGGCCCCCACCAGGGGTGGTGCAGTCTCTGTAGCAGGGTGGCTACATACACATGAAAGCTCCAGGTTACCCATCCGAGTGAGACGCACTCGGGAAGCAGTGGTTTAGCATCACGCTTTATTTCAGGTTTGGAAACATT
>NW_028187518.1:0-88000 GCF_964204655.1 Triturus cristatus
AGTATAAAACGAAACGTGTCAGGCAAAGACGGACTGGCTGTCACATTTCTTGGAGAGAACAATGTTTCCATACCTGAAATAAAGCGTGATGCTAAACCACAGCTTCCCGAGTGCGTCTCACCCGGATGGGTAACCTGGAGCTTTCATGTATATGTACCCACCCTGCTACAGAGACTGCACCACTCCTGGTGGGGGCCACGAGGTAGGGAAATCACCGAGCCTTAATGTGGGGAAGCCGTGAAGGATTGAGGAAACTACGCTCTCACCGAGGCTCATCCAGAGCTGTTTGAATTTTGGACAGTAATTGTGCAATCCATTAGAGGCGAGATATTTTGGCACTACATTACCCAGAAAGCCCTGTCTCATTCGAGTAGCTAATTAAGGGCGGGCAATCTTTTAATTAGGTAAACGTGTCAAGCACGAACCAACTTCCGCCAGCCTCTGAAGAAGTATAAAACGAAACGCGTCAGGCAAAGACGGACTGGCTGTCACATTTCTTGGAGAGAACAATGTTTCCATACCTGAAATAAAGCGTGATGCTAAACCACTGCTTCCCGAGTGCGTCTCACCCGGATGGGTAACCTGGAGCTTTCATGTGTATGTAGCCACCCTGCTACAGAGACTGCACCACCCCTGGTGGGGGCCACGAGGTAGGGAAATCACCGAGCCTTAATGTGGGGAAGCCGTGAAGGATTGAGGAAACTACGCTCTCACCGAGGCTCATCCAGAGCTGTTTGAACTTTGGACAGTAATTGTGCAATCCATTAGAGGAGAGATATTTTGGCACTACATTACCCAGAAATCCCTGTCTCATTCGAGCAGCCAATTAAGGGCGGGCAATCTTTTAATTGGGTAAACGTGTCAAGCACGAACCAACTTCCGCCAGCCTCTGAAGAAGTATAAAACGAAACGTGTCAGGCAAAGACGGACTGGCTGTCACATTTCTTGGAGAGAACAATGTTTCCATACCTGAAATAAAGCGTGATGCTAAACCACAGCTTCCCGAGTGCGTCTCACCCGGATGGGTAACCTGGAGCTTTCATGTGTATGTAGCCACCCTGCTACAGAGACTGCACCACCCCTTGTGGGGGCCACGAGGTAGGGAAATCACCGAGCCTTAATGTGGGGAAGCCGTGAAGGATTGAGGAAACTACGCCCTCACCGAGGCTCATCCAGAGATGTTTGAATTTTGGACAGTAATTGTGCAATCCATTAGAGGAGAGATATTTTGGCACTACATTACCCAGAAAGCCCTGTCTCATTCGAGCAGCCAATTAAGGGCAGGCAATCTTTTAATTGGGTAAATGTGTCAAGCACGAACCAACTTCCGCCAGCCTCTGAAGAAGTATAAAACGAAACGAGTCAGGCAAAGACGGATTGGCTGTCACATTTATTGGAGAGAACAATGTTTCCATACCTGAAATAAAGCGTGATGCTAAACCACTGCTTCCCGAGTGCGTCTCACCCGGATGGGTAACCTGGAGCTTTCATGTATATGTAGCCACCCTGCTACAGAGACTGCACCACCCCTGGTGGGGGCCACGAGGTAGGGAAATCACAGAGCCTTAATGTGGGGAAGCCGTGAATGATTTAGGAAACTACGCTCTCACCGAGGCTCATCCAGAGCTGTTTGAATTTTGGACAGTAATTGTGCAATCCATTAGAGGAGAGATATTTTGGCACTACATTACGCAGAAAGCCCTGTCTCATTCGAGCAGCCAATTAAGGGCGGGCAATCTTTTAATTGGGTAAACGTGTCAAGCACGAACCAACTTTTGCCAGCCTCTGAAGAAGTATAAAACGAAACGCGTCAGGCAAAGACGGACTGGCTGTCACATTTATTGGAGAGAACAATGTTTCCATACCTGAAATAAAGCGTGATGCTAAACCACTGATTCCCGAGTGCGTCTCACCCGGATGGGTAACCTGGAGCTTTCATGTGTATGTAGCCACCCTGCTACAGAGACTGCACCACCCCTGGTGGGGGCCACGAGGTAGGGAAATCACCGAGCCTTAATGTGGGGAAGCCGTGAAGGATTGAGGAAACTACGCTCTCACCGAGGCTCATCCAGAGCTGTTTGAATTTTGGACAGTAATTGTGCAATCCATTAGAGGAGAGATATTTTGGCACTACATTACCCAAAAATCCCTGTCTCATTCGAGCAGCCAATTAAGGGCGGGCAATCTTTTAATTGGGTAAACGTGTCAAGCACGAACCAACTTCCGCCAGCCTCTGAAGAAGTATAAAACGAAACGCGTCAGGCAAAGACGGACTGGCTGTCACATTTCTTGGAGAGAACAATGTTTCCATACCTGAAATAAAGCGTGATGATAAACCACTGCTTCCCGAGTGCGTCTCACCCGGATGGGTAACCTGGAGCTTTCATGTGTATGTAGCCACCCTGCTACAGAGACTGCACCACCCCTGGTGGGGGCCACGAGGTAGGGAAATCACCGAGCCTTAATGTGGGGAAGCCGTGAAGGATTGAGGAAACTACGCTCTCACCGAGGCTCATCCAGAGCTGTTTGAACTTTGGACAGTAATTGTGCAATCCATTAGAGGAGAGATATTTGGGCACTACATTACCCAGAAATCCCTGTCTCATTCGAGCAGCCAATTAAGGGCGGGCAATCTTTTAATTGGGTAAACGTGTCAAGCACGAACCAACTTCCGCCAGCCTCTGAAGAAGTATAAAACGAAACGCGTCAGGCAAAGACGGACTGGCTGTCATCTTTCTTGGAGAGAACAATGTTTCCATACCTGAAATAAAGCGTGATGCTAAACCACTGCTTCCCGAGTGCGTCTCACCCGGAAGGGTAACCTGGAGCTTTCATGTGTATGTAGCCACCCTGCTACAGAGACTGCACCACCCCTGGTGGGGGCCACGAGGCAGGGAAATCACCGAGCCTTAATGTGGGGAAGCTGTGAAGGATTGAAGAAACTACGCCCTCACCGAGGCTCATCCAGAGCTGTTTGAATTTTGGACAGTAATTGTGCAATCCATTAGAGGTGAGATATTTTGGCACTACATTACCCAGAAAGCCCTGTCTCATTCGAGCAGCCAATTAAGGGCGGGCAATCTTTTAATTGGGTAAACGTGTCAAGCACGAACCAACTTCCGCCAGCCTCTCAAGAAGTATAAAACGAAACGCGTGAGGCAAAGACGGACTGGTTGTCACATTTATTGGAGAGAACAATGTTTCCATACCTGAAATAAAGCGTGATGCTAAACCACTGCTTCCCGAGTGCGTCTCACCCGGATGGGTAACCTGGAGCTTTCATGTGTATGTAGCCACCCTGCTACAGAGACTGCACCACCTCTGGTGGGGGCCACGAGGTGGGGAAATCAATCACCAAGCCTGAATGTGAGGAAGCCGTGAAGGATTGAGGAAACTACGCTCTCACCGAGGCTCATCCAGAGCTGTTTGAATTTTGGACAGTAATTGTGCAATCCATTAGAGGCGAGATATGTTGGCACTACATTACCCAGAAAGCACTGTCTCATTCGAGCAGCCAATTAAGGGCGGGCAATCTTTTAATTGGGTAAACGTGTCAAGCACGAACCAACTTCCGCCAGCCTCTGAAGAAGTATAAAGCGAAACGCGTCAGGCAAAGACGGACTGGCTGTCACATTTATTGGAGAGAACAATGTTTCCATACCTGAAATAAAGCGTGATGCTAAACCACTGATTCCCGAGTGCGTCTCACCCGGATGGGTAACCTGGAGCTTTCATGTGTATGTAGCCACCCTGCTACAGAGACTGCACCACCCCTGGTGGGGGCCACGAGGTAGGGAAATCACCGAGCCTTAATGTGGGGAAGCCGTGAAGGATTGAGGAAACTACGCTCTCACCGAGGCTCATCCAGAGCTGTTTGAATTTTGGACAGTAATTGTGCAATCCATTAGAGGAGAGATATTTTGGCACTACATTACCCAAAAATCCCTGTCTCATTCGAGCAGCCAATTAAGGGCGGGCAATCTTTTAATTGGGTAAACGTGTCAAGCACGAACCAACTTCCGCCAGCCTCTGAAGAAGTATAAAACGAAACGCGTCAGGCAAAGACGGACTGGCTGTCACATTTCTTGGAGAGAACAATGTTTCCATACCTGAAATAAAGCGTGATGATAAACCACTGCTTCCCGAGTGCGTCTCACCCGGATGGGTAACCTGGAGCTTTCATGTGTATGTAGCCACCCTGCTACAGAGACTGCACCACCCCTGGTGGGGGCCACGAGGTAGGGAAATCACCGAGCCTTAATGTGGGGAAGCCGTGAAGGATTGAGGAAACTACGCTCTCACCGAGGCTCATCCAGAGCTGTTTGAACTTTGGACAGTAATTGTGCAATCCATTAGAGGAGAGATATTTGGGCACTACATTACCCAGAAATCCCTGTCTCATTCGAGCAGCCAATTAAGGGCGGGCAATCTTTTAATTGGGTAAACGTGTCAAGCACGAACCAACTTCCGCCAGCCTCTGAAGAAGTATAAAACGAAACGCGTCAGGCAAAGACGGACTGGCTGTCACATTTCTTGGAGAGAACAATGTTTCCATACCTGAAATAAAGCGTGATGCTAAACCACTGCTTCCCGAGTGCGTCTCACCCGGAAGGGTAACCTGGAGCTTTCATGTGTATGTAGCCACCCTGCTACAGAGACTGCACCACCCCTGGTGGGGGCCACGAGGCAGGGAAATCACCGAGCCTTAATGTGGGGAAGCTGTGAAGGATTGAAGAAACTACGCCCTCACCGAGGCTCATCCAGAGCTGTTTGAATTTTGGACAGTAATTGTGCAATCCATTAGAGGTGAGATATTTTGGCACTACATTACCCAGAAAGCCCTGTCTCATTCGAGCAGCCAATTAAGGGCGGGCAATCTTTTAATTGGGTAAACGTGTCAAGCACGAACCAACTTCCGCCAGCCTCTCAAGAAGTATAAAACGAAACGCGTGAGGCAAAGACGGACTGGTTGTCACATTTATTGGAGAGAACAATGTTTCCATACCTGAAATAAAGCGTGATGCTAAACCACTGCTTCCCGAGTGCGTCTCACCCGGATGGGTAACCTGGAGCTTTCATGTGTATGTAGCCACCCTGCTACAGAGACTGCACCACCTCTGGTGGGGGCCACGAGGTGGGGAAATCAATCACCAAGCCTGAATGTGAGGAAGCCGTGAAGGATTGAGGAAACTACGCTCTCACCGAGGCTCATCCAGAGCTGTTTGAATTTTGGACAGTAATTGTGCAATCCATTAGAGGCGAGATATGTTGGCACTACATTACCCAGAAAGCACTGTCTCATTCGAGCAGCCAATTAAGGGCGGGCAATCTTTTAATTGGGTAAACGTGTCAAGCACGAACCAACTTCCGCCAGCCTCTGAAGAAGTATAAAGCGAAACGCGTCAGGCAAAGACGGACTGGCTGTCACATTTATTGGAGAGAACAATGTTTCCATACCTGAAATGAAGCGTGATGCTAAACCACTGCTTCCCGAGTGCGTCTCACACGGATGGGTAACCTGGAGCTTTCATGTGTATGTAGCCACCCTGCTACAGAGACTGCACCATCCCTGGTGGGGGCCACGAGGTAGGGAAATCACCGAGCCTTAACGTGGGGAAGCCGTGAAGGATTGAGGAAACTACGCTCTCACCGAGGCTCATCCAGAGCTGTTTGAACTTTGGACAGTAATTGTGCAATCCATTAGAGGAGAGATATTTTGGCACTACATTACCCAGAAATCCCTGTCTCATTCGAGCAGCCAATTAAGGGCGGGCAAACTTTTAATTGGGTAAACGTGTCAAGCACGAACCAACTTCCGCCAGCCTCTGAAGAAGTATAAAACGAAACGCGTCAGGCAAAGACGGACTGGCTGTCACATTTATTGGAGAGAACAATGTTTCCATACCTGAAATAAAGCGTGATGCTAAACCACTGATTCCCGAGTGCGTCTCACCCGGATGGGTAACCTGGAGCTTTCATGTGTATGTAGCCACCCTGCTACAGAGACTGCACCACCCCTGGTGGGGGCCACGAGGTAGGGAAATCACCGAGCCTTAATGTGGGGAAGCCGTGAAGGATTGAGGAAACTACGCTCTCACCGAGGCTCATCCAGAGCTGTTTGAATTTTGGACAGTAATTGTGCAATCCATTAGAGGAGAGATATTTTGGCACTACATTACCCAAAAATCCCTGTCTCATTCGAGCAGCCAATTAAGGGCGGGCAATCTTTTAATTGGGTAAACGTGTCAAGCACGAACCAACTTCCGCCAGCCTCTGAAGAAGTATAAAACGAAACGCGTCAGGCAAAGACGGACTGGCTGTCACATTTCTTGGAGAGAACAATGTTTCCATACCTGAAATAAAGCGTGATGATAAACCACCGCTTCCCGAGTGCGTCTCACCCGGATGGGTAACCTGGAGCTTTCATGTGTATGTAGCCACCCTGCTACAGAGACTGCACCACCCCTGGTGGGGGCCACGAGGTAGGGAAATCACCGAGCCTTAATGTGGGGAAGCCGTGAAGGATTGAGGAAACTACGCTCTCACCGAGGCTCATCCAGAGCTGTTTGAACTTTGGACAGTAATTGTGCAATCCATTAGAGGAGAGATATTTGGGCACTACATTACCCAGAAATCCCTGTCTCATTCGAGCAGCCAATTAAGGGCGGGCAATCTTTTAATTGGGTAAACGTGTCAAGCACGAACCAACTTCCGCCAGCCTCTGAAGAAGTATAAAACGAAACGCGTCAGGCAAAGACGGACTGGCTGTCACATTTCTTGGAGAGAACAATGTTTCCATACCTGAAATAAAGCGTGATGCTAAACCACTGCTTCCCGAGTGCGTCTCACCCGGAAGGGTAACCTGGAGCTTTCATGTGTATGTAGCCACCCTGCTACAGAGACTGCACCACCCCTGGTGGGGGCCACGAGGCAGGGAAATCACCGAGCCTTAATGTGGGGAAGCTGTGAAGGATTGAAGAAACTACGCCCTCACCGAGGCTCATCCAGAGCTGTTTGAATTTTGGACAGTAATTGTGCAATCCATTAGAGGTGAGATATTTTGGCACTACATTACCCAGAAAGCCCTGTCTCATTCGAGCAGCCAATTAAGGGCGGGCAATCTTTTAATTGGGTAAACGTGTCAAGCACGAACCAACTTCCGCCAGCCTCTCAAGAAGTATAAAACGAAACGCGTGAGGCAAAGACGGACTGGTTGTCACATTTATTGGAGAGAACAATGTTTCCATACCTGAAATAAAGCGTGATGCTAAACCACTGCTTCCCGAGTGCGTCTCACCCGGATGGGTAACCTGGAGCTTTCATGTGTATGTAGCCACCCTGCTACAGAGACTGCACCACCTCTGGTGGGGGCCACGAGGTGGGGAAATCAATCACCAAGCCTGAATGTGAGGAAGCCGTGAAGGATTGAGGAAACTACGCTCTCACCGAGGCTCATCCAGAGCTGTTTGAATTTTGGACAGTAATTGTGCAATCCATTAGAGGCGAGATATGTTGGCACTACATTACCCAGAAAGCACTGTCTCATTCGAGCAGCCAATTAAGGGCGGGCAATCTTTTAATTGGGTAAACGTGTCAAGCACGAACCAACTTCCGCCAGCCTCTGAAGAAGTATAAAGCGAAACGCGTCAGGCAAAGACGGACTGGCTGTCACATTTATTGGAGAGAACAATGTTTCCATACCTGAAATGAAGCGTGATGCTAAACCACTGCTTCCCGAGTGCGTCTCACACGGATGGGTAACCTGGAGCTTTCATGTGTATGTAGCCACCCTGCTACAGAGACTGCACCATCCCTGGTGGGGGCCACGAGGTAGGGAAATCACCGAGCCTTAACGTGGGGAAGCCGTGAAGGATTGAGGAAACTACGCTCTCACCGAGGCTCATCCAGAGCTGTTTGAACTTTGGACAGTAATTGTGCAATCCATTAGAGGAGAGATATTTTGGCACTACATTACCCAGAAATCCCTGTCTCATTCGAGCAGCCAATTAAGGGCGGGCAAACTTTTAATTGGGTAAACGTGTCAAGCACGAACCAACTTCCGCCACCCTCTGAAGAAGTATAAAACGAAACGCGTCAGGCAAAGACGGACTGGCTGTCATATTTATTGGAGAGAACAATGTTTCCATACCTGAAATAAAGCGTGATGCTAAACCACTGCTTCCCGAGTGCGTCTCACCCGGATGGGTAACCTGGAGCTTTCATGTGTATGTAGCCACCCTGCTACAGAGACTGCACCACCCCTGGTGGGGGCCACGAGGTAGGGAAATCCCCGAGCCTTAATGTGGGGAAGCCGTGAAGGATTGAGGAAACTACGCTCTCACCGAGGCTCATCCAGAGCTGTTTGAATTTTGGACAGTAATTGTGCAATCCATTAGAGGAGAGATATTTTGGCACTACATTACGCAGAAAGCCCTGTCTCATTCGAGCAGCCAATTAAGGGCGGGCAATCTTTTAATTGGGTAAACTTGTCAAGCACGAACCAACTTCCGCCAGCCTCTGAAGAAGTATAAAACTAAACGCGTCAGGCAAAGACAGACTGGCTGTCACATTTATTGGAGAGAACAATGTTTCCATACCTGAAATAAAGCGTGATGCGAAACCACTGCTTCCCGAGTGCGTCTCACCCGGATGGGTAACCTGGAGCTTTCATGTGTATGTAGCCACCCTGCTACAGAGACTGCACCACCCCTGGTGGTGGCCACGAGGTAGGACAATCACCGTGCCTTAATGTGGGGAAGCCGTGAAGGATTGAGGAAACTACGCTCTCACCGAGGCTCATCCAGAGCTGTTTGAATTTTGGACAGTAATTGTGCAATCCATTAGAGGCGAGATATTTTGGCACTACATTACCCAGAAAGCCCTGTCTCATTCGAGTAGCTAATTAAGGGCGGGCAATCTTTTAATTGGGTAAACGTGTCAAGCACGAACCAACTTCCGCCAGCCTCTGAAGAAGTATAAAACGAAACGCGTCAGGCAAAGACAGACTGGCTGTCACATTTATTGGAGAGAACAATGTTTCCATACCTGAAATAAAGCGTGATGCTAAACCACTGCTTCCCGAGTGCATCTCACCCGGATGGGTAACCTGGAGCTTTCATGTGTATGTAGCCACCCTGCTACAGAGACTGCACCACCCCTTGTGGGGGCCACGAGGTAGGGAAATCACCGAGCCTTAATGTGGGGAAGCCGTGAAGGATTGAGGAAACTACGCCTTCACCGAGGCTCATCCAGAGCTGTTTGAATTTTGGACAGTAATTGTGCAATCCATTAGAGGAGGGATATTTTGGCACTACATTACCCAGAAAGCCCTGTCTCATTCGAGCAGCCAATTAAGGGCAGGCAATCTTTTAATTGGGTAAATGTGTCAAGCACGAACCAACTTCCGCCAGCCTCTGAAGAAGTATAAAACGAAACGAGTCAGGCAAAGACGGATTGGCTGTCACATTTATTGGAGAGAACAATGTTTCCATACCTGAAATAAAGCGTGATGCTAAACCACTGCTTCCCGAGTGCGTCTCACCCGGATGGGTAACCTGGAGCTTTCATGTGTATGTAGCCACCCTGCTACAGAGACTGCACCACTCCTTGTGGGGGCCACGAGGTAGGGAAATCACCGAGCCTTAATGTGGGGAAGCCGTGAAGGATTGAGGAAAATATGCCCTCACCGAGGCTCATCCAGAGCTGTTTGAATTTTGGACAGTAATTGTGCAATCCATTAGAGGAGAGATATTTTGGCACTACATTACCCAGAAAGCCCTGTCTCATTCGAGCAGCCAATTAAGGGCGGGCAATCTTTTAATTGGGTAAATGTGTCTAGCACGAACCAACTTCCGCCAGCCTCTGAAGAAGTATAAAACGAAACGCGTCAGGCAAAGACGGACTGGCTGTCACATTTATTGGAGAGAACAATGTTTCCATACCTGAAATAAAGCGTGATGCTAAACCACTGCTTCCCGAGTGCGTCTCACCCGGATGGGTAACCTGGAGCTTTCATGTGTATGTAGCCACCCTGCTACAGAGACTGCACCACCCCTGGTGGGGGCCACGAGGTAGGGACATCACCGAGCCTTAATGTGGGGAAGCTGTGAAGGATTGAGGAAACTACGCTCTCACCGAGGCTCATCCAGAGCTGTTTGAATTTTGGACAGTAATTGTGCAATCCATTAGAGGAGAGATATTTTGGCACTACATTACCCAGAAAGCCCTTTCTCATTCGAGCAGCCAATTAAGGGCGGGCAATCTTTTAATTGGGTAAACGTGTCAAGCACGAACCAACTTCCGCCAGCCTCTGAAGAAGTATAAAACGAAACTCGTCAGGCAAAGATGGATTGGCTGTCACATTTATTGGAGAGAACAATGTTTCCATACCTGAAATAAAGCGTGATGCTAAACCACTGCTTCCCGAGTGCGTCTCACCCGGATGGGTAACCTGGAGCTTTCATGTGTATGTAGCCACCCTGCTACAGAGACTGCACCACCCCTGGTGGGGGCCATGAGGTAGGGAAATCACCGAGCCTTAATGTGGGGAAGCCGTGAAGGATTGAGGAAACTA
This sequence comes from Triturus cristatus, assembly GCF_964204655.1. Lineage (NCBI taxonomy): Eukaryota > Metazoa > Chordata > Amphibia > Caudata > Salamandridae > Triturus > Triturus cristatus. The sequence continues at coordinate 10,574 of NW_028187518.1, forward strand.
CGCTCTCACCGAGGCTCATCCAGAGCTGTTTGAATTTTGGACAGTAATTGTGCAATCCATTAGAGGAGAAATATTTTGGCACTACATTACGCAGAAAGCCCTGTCTCATTCGAGCAGCCAATTAAGGGCGGGCAATCTTTTAATTGGGTAAACTTGTCAAGCACGAACCAACTTCCGCCAGCCTCTGAAGAAGTATAAAACTAAACGCGTCAGGCAAAGACAGACTGGCTGTCACATTTATTGGAGAGAACAATGTTTCCATACCTGAAATAAAGCGTGATGTGAAACCACTGCTTCCCGAGTGCGTCTCACCCGGATGGGTAACCTGGAGCTTTCATGTGTATGTAGCCACCCTGCTACAGAGACTGCACCACCCCTGGTGGTGGCCACGAGGTAGGAAAATCACCGTGCCTTAATGTGGGGAAGCCGTGAAGGATTGAGGAAACTACGCTCTCACCGAGGCTCATCCAGAGCTGTTTGAATTTTGGACAGTAATTGTGCAATCCATTAGAGGCGAGATATTTTGGCACTACATTACCCAGAAAGCCCTGTCTCATTCGAGTAGCTAATTAAGGGCGGGCAATCTTTTAATTGGGTAAACGTGTCAAGCACGAACCAACTTCTGCCAGCCTCTGAAGAAGTATAAAACGAAACGCGTCAGGCAAAGACGGACTGGCTGTCACATTTATTGGAGAGAACAATGTTTCCATACCTGAAATAAAGCGTGATGCTAAACCACTGCTTCCCGAGTGCATCTCACCCGGATGGGTAACCTGGAGCTTTCATGTGTATGTAGCCACCCTGCTACAGAGACTGCACCACCCCTGGTGGGGGCCACGAGGTAGGGAAATCACCGAGCCTTAATGTGGGGAAGCCGTGAAGGATTGAGAAAACTACGCTCTCACCGAGGCTCATCCAGAGCTGTTTGAATTTTGGACAGTAATTGTGCAATCCATTAGAGGAGGGATATTTTGGCACTACATTACCCAGAAAGCCCTGTCTCGAGCAGCCAATTAAGGGCGGGCAATCTTTTAATTGGGTAAACGTGTCAAGCACGAACCAACTTCCACCAGCCTCTGAAGAAGTATAAAACGAAACGTGTCAGGCAAAGACGGATTGGCTGTCACATTTCTTGGAGAGAACAATGTTTCCATACCTGAAATAAAGCGTGATGCTAAACCACTGCTTCCCGAGTGCGTCTCACCCGGATGGGTAACCTGGAGCTTTCATGTGTATGTAGCCACCCTGCTACAGAGACTGCACCACCCCTTGTGGGGGCCACGAGGTAGGGAAATCACCGAGCCTTAATGTGGGGAAGCCGTGAAGGATTGAGGAAACTACGCCCTCACCGAGGCTCATCCAGAGCTGTTTGAATTTTGGACAGTATTTGTGCAATCCATTAGAGGAGAGATATTTTGGCACTACATTACCCAGAAAGCCCTGTCTCATTCGAGCAGCCAATTAAGGGCAGGCAATCTTTTAATTGGGTAAATGTGTCAAGCACGAACCAACTTCCGCCAGCCTCTGAAGAAGTATAAAACGAAACGAGTCAGGCAAAGACGGATTGGCTGTCACATTTATTGGAGAGAACAATGTTTCCATACCTGAAATAAAGCGTGATGCTAAACCACTGCTTCCCGAGTGTGTCTCACCCGGATGGGTAACCTGGAGCTTTCATGTATATGTAGCCACCCTGCTACAGAGACTGTACCACCCCTGGTGGGGGCCACGAGGTAGGGAAATCACAGAGCCTTAATGTGGGGAAGCCGTGAATGATTTAGGAAACACACGCTCTCACGAGGCTCATCCAGAGCTGTTTGAATTTTGGACAGTAATTGTGCAATCCATTAGAGGAGAGATATTTTGGCACTACATTACCCGGAAAGCCCTGTCTCATTCGAGCAGCCAATTAAGGGCGGGCAATCTTTTAATTGGGTAAACGTGTCAAGCACGAACCAACTTCCGCCAGCCTCTGAAGAAGTATAAAACGAAACGCGTCAGGCAAAGACGGACTGGCTGTCACATTTATTGGAGAGAACAATGTTTCCATACCTGAAATGAAGCGTGATGCTAAACCACTGCTTCCTGAGTGCGTCTCACCCGGATGGGTAACCTGGAGCTTTCATGTGTATGTAGCCACCCTGCTACAGAGACTGCACCATCCATGGTGGGGTCCACGAGGTAGGGAAATCACCGAGCCTTAATGTGGGGAAGCCGTGAAGGATTGAGGAAACTACGCTCTCACCGAGGCTCATCCAGAGCTGTTTGAATTTTGGACAGTAATTGTGCAATCCATTAGAGGAGAGATATTTTGGCACTACATTACGCAGAAAGCCCTGTCTCATTAGAGCAGCCAATTAAGGGCGGGCAATCTTTTAATTGGGTAAACTTGTCAAGCACGAACCAACTTCCGCCAGCCTCTGAAGAAGTATAAAACTAAACGCGTCAGGCAAAGACAGACTGGCTGTCACATTTATTGGAGAGAACAATGTTTCCATACCTGAAATAAAGCGTGATGCGAAACCACTGCTTCCCGAGTGCGTCTCACCCGGATGGGTAACCTGGAGCTTTCATGTGTATGTAGCCACCCTGCTACAGAGACTGCACCACCCCTGGTGGTGGCCACGAGGTAGGAAAAGCACCGTGCCTTAATGTGGGGAAGCCGTGAAGGATTGAGGAAACTACGCTCTCACCGAGGCTCATCCAGAGCTGTTTGAATTTTGGACAGTAATTGTGCAATCCATTAGAGGCGAGATATTTTGGCACTACATTACCCAGAAAGCCCTGTCTCATTCGAGTAGCTAATTAAGGGCGGGCAATCTTTTAATTGGGTAAACGTGTCAAGCACGAACCAACTTTTGCCAGCCTCTGAAGAAGTATAAAACGAAACGCATCAGGCAAAGACGGACTGGCTGTCACATTTATTGGAGAGAACAATGTTTCCATACCTGAAATAAAGCGTGATGCTGAACCACTGATTCCCGAGTGCGTCTCACCCGGATGGGTAACCTGGAGCTTTCATGTGTATGTAGCCACCCTGCTACAGAGACTGCACCACCCCTGGTGGGGGCCACGAGGTAGGGAAATCACCGAGCCTTAATGTGGGGAAGCCGTGAAGGATTGAGGAAACTACGCTCTCACCGAGGCTCATCCAGAGCTGTTTGAATTTTGGACAGTAATTGTGCAATCCATTAGAGGAGAGATATTTTGGCACTACATTACCCAGAAATCCCTGTCTCATTCGAGCAGCCAATTAAGGGCGGGCAATCTTTTAATTGGGTAAACGTGTCAAGCACGAACCAACTTCCGCCAGCCTCTGAAGAAGTATAAAACGAAACGCGTCAGGCAAAGACGGACTGGCTGTCACATTTCTTGGAGAGAACAATGTTTCCATACCTGAAATAAAGCGTGATGCTAAACCACTGCTTCCCGAGTGCGTCTCACCCGGATGGGTAACCTGGAGCTTTCATGTGTATGTAGCCACCCTGCTACAGAGACTGCACCACCCCTGGTGGGGGCCACGAGGTAGGGAAATCACCGAGCCTTAATGTGGGGAAGCCGTGAAGGATTGAGGAAACTACGCTCTCACCGAGGCTCATCCAGAGCTGTTTGAACTTTGGACAGTAATTGTGCAATCCATTAGAGGAGAGATATTTTGGCACTACATTACCCAGAAATCCCTGTCTCATTCGAGCAGCCAATTAAGGGCGGGCAATCTTTTAATTGGGTAAACGTGTCAAGCACGAACCAACTTCCGCCAGCCTCTGAAGAAGTATAAAACGAAACGCGTCAGGCAAAGACGGACTGGCTGTCACATTTCTTGGAGAGAACAATGTTTCCATACCTGAAATAAAGCGTGATGCTAAACCACTGCTTCCCGAGTGCGTCTCACCCGGAAGGGTAACCTGGAGCTTTCATGTGTATGTAGCCACCCTGCTACAGAGACTGCACCACCCCTGGTGGGGGCCACGAGGCAGGGAAATCACCGAGCCTTAATGTGGGGAAGCCGTGAAGGATTGAAGAAACTACGCCCTCACCGAGGCTCATCCAGAGCTGTTTGAATTTTGGACAGTAATTGTGCAATCCATTAGAGGCGAGATATTTTGGCACTACATTACCCAGAAAGCCCTGTCTCATTCGAGCAGCCAATTAAGGGCGGGCAATCTTTTAATTGGGTAAACGTGTCAAGCACGAACCAACTTCCGCCAGCCTCTGAAGAAGTATAAAACGAAACGCGTGAGGCAAAGACGGACTGGTTGTCACATTTATTGGAGAGAACAATGTTTCCATACCTGAAATAAAGCGTGATGCTAAACCACTGCTTCCCGAGTGCGTCTCACCCGGATGGGTAACCTGGAGCTTTCATGTGTATGTAGCCACCCTGCTACAGAGACTGCACCACCCCTGGTGGGGGCCACGAGGTAGGGAAATCACCGAGTCTTAATGTGGGGAAGCCGTGAAGGATTGAGGAAACTACGCTCTCACCGAGGCTCTTCCAGAGCTGTTTGAATTTTGGACAGTAATTGTGCAATCCATTAGAGGAGAGATATTTTGGCACTACATTACGCAGAAAGCCCTGTCTCATTAGAGCAGCCAATTAAGGGCGGGCAATCTTTTAATTGGGTAAACTTGTCAAGCACGAACCAACTTCCGCCAGCCTCTGAAGAAGTATAAAACTAAACGCGTCAGGCAAAGACAGACTGGCTGTCACATTTATTGGAGAGAACAATGTTTCCATACCTGAAATAAAGCGTGATGCGAAACCACTGCTTCCCGAGTGCGTCTCACCCGGATGGGTAACCTGGAGCTTTCATGTGTATGTAGCCACCCTGCTACAGAGACTGCACCACCCCTGGTGGTGGCCACGAGGTAGGAAAATTACCGTGCCTTAATGTGGGGAAGCCGTGAAGGATTGAGGAAACTACGCTCTCACCGAGGCTCATCCAGAGCTGTTTGAATTTTGGACAGTAATTGTGCAATCCATTAGAGGCGAGATATTTTGGCACTACATTACCCAGAAAGCCCTGTCTCATTCGAGTAGCTAATTAAGGGCGGGCAATCTTTTAATTGGGTAAACGTGTCAAGCACGAACCAACTTCCGCCAGCCTCTGAAGAAGTATAAAACGAAACGCGTCAGGCAAAGACAGACTGGCTGTCACATTTATTGGAGAGAACAATGTTTCCATACCTGAAATAAAGCGTGATGCTAAACCACTGCTTCCCGAGTGCGTCTCACCCGGATGGGTAACCTGGAGCTTTCATGTGTATGTAGCCACTCTGCTACAGAGACTGCACCACCCCTGGTGGGGGCCACGAGGTAGGGAAATCACCGAGCCTTAATGTGGGGAAGCCGTGAAGGATTGAGGAAACTACGCTCTCACCGAGGCTCATCCAGAGCTGTTTGAATTTTGGACAGTAATTGTGCAATCCATTAGAGGAGGGATATTTTGGCACTACATTACCCAGAAAGCCCTGTCTCGAGCAGCCAATTAAGGGCGGGCAATCTTTTAATTGGGTAAACGTGTCAAGCACGAACCAACTTCCGCCAGCCTCTGAAGAAGTATAAAACGAAACGTGTCAGGCAAAGACAGACTGGCTGTCACATTTCTTGGAGAGAACAATGTTTCCATACCTGAAATAAAGCGTGATGCTAAACCACTGCTTCCCGAGTGCGTCTCACCCGGATGGGTAACCTGGAGCTTTCATGTGTATGTAGCGACCCTGCTACAGAGACTGCACAACCCCTTGTGGGGGCCACGAGGTAGGGAAATCACCGAGCCTTAATGTGGGGAAGCCATGAAGGATTGAGGAAACTACGCCCTCACCGAGGCTCATCCAGAGCTGTTTGAATTTTGGACAGTAATTGTGCAATCCATTAGAGGAGAGATATTTTGGCACTACATTACCCAGAAAGCCCTGTCTCATTCGAGCAGCCAATTAAGGGCAGGCAATCTTTTAATTGGGTAAATGTGTCAAGCACGAACCAACTTCCGCCAGCCTCTGAAAAAGTATAAAACGAAACGAGTTAGGCAAAGACGGATTGGCTGTCACATTTATTGGAGAGAACAATGTTTCCATACCTGAAATAAAGCGTGATGCTAAACCACTGCTTCCCGAGTGCGTCTCACCCGGATGGGTAACCTGGAGCTTTCATGTGTATGTAGCCACCCTGCTACAGAGACTGCACCACTCCTTGTGGGGGCCACGAGGTAGGGAAATCACCGAGCCTTAATGTGGGGAAGCCGTGAAGGATTGAGGAAACTATGCCCTCACCGAGGCTCATCCAGAGCTGTTTGAATTTTGGACAGTAATTGTGCAATCCATTAGAGGAGAGATATTTTGGCACTACATTACCCAGAAAGCCCTGTCTCATTCGAGCAGCCAATTAAGGGCGGGCAATCTTTTAATTGGGTAAATGTGTCAAGCACGAACCAACTTCCGCCAGCCTCTGAAGAAGTATAAAACGAAACGCGTCAGGCAAAGACGGACTGGCTGTCACATTTATTGGAGAGAACAATGTTTCCATACCTGAAATAAAGCGTGATGCTAAACCACTGCTTCCCGAGTGCGTCTCACCCGGATGGGTAACCTGGAGCTTTCATGTGTATGTAGCCACCCTGCTATGGAGACTGCACCACCCCTGGTGGGGGCCACGAGGTAGGGAAATCACCGAGCCTTAATGTGGGGAAGCCGTGAAGGATTGAGGAAACTACGCCCTCACCGAGGCTCATCCAGAGCTGTTTGAATTTTGGACAGTAATTGTGCAATCCATTAGAGGAGAGATATTTTGGCACTACATTACCCAGAAAGCCCTGTCTCGAGCAGCCAATTAAGGGCGGGCAATCTTTTAATTGGGTTAACGTGTCAAGCACGAACCTACTTCCGCCAGCCTCTGAAGAAGTATAAAACGAAACGTGTCAGGCAAAGACGGACTGGCTGTCACATTTCTTGGAGAGAACAATGTTTCCATACCTGAAATAAAGCGTGATGCTAAACCACTGCTTCCCGAGTGCGTCTCACCCGGATGGGTAACCTGGAGCTTTCATGTGTATGTAGCCACCCTGCTACAGAGACTGCACCACCCCTTGTGGGGGCCACGAGGTAGGGAAATCACCGAGCCTTAATGTGGGGAAGCCGTGAAGGATTGAGGAAACTACGCCCTCACCAAGGCTCATCCAGAGCTGTTTGAATTTTGGACAGTAATTGTGCAATCCATTAGAGGAGAGATATTTTGGCACTACATTACCCAGAAAGCCCTGTCTCATTCGAGCAGCCAATTAAGGGCAGGCAATCTTTTAATTGGGTAAATGTGTCAAGCACGAACCAACTTCCGCCAGCCTCTGAAGAAGTATAAAACGAAACGAGTCAGGCAAAGACGGATTGGCTGTCACATTTATTGGAGAGAACAATGTTTCCATACCTGAAATAAAGCGTGATGCTAAACCACTGCTTCCCGAGTGCGTCTCACCCGGATGGGTAACCTGGAGCTTTCATGTGTATGTAGCCACTCTGCTACAGAGACTGCACCACCCCTGGTGGGGGCCACGAGGTAGGGAAATCACCGAGCCTTAATGTGGGGAAGCCGTGAAGGATTGAGGAAACTACGCTCTCACCGAGGCTCATCCAGAGCTGTTTGAATTTTGGACAGTAATTGTGCAATCCATTAGAGGAGGGATATTTTGGCACTACATTACCCAGAAAGCCCTGTCTCGAGCAGCCAATTAAGGGCGGGCAATCTTTTAATTGGGTAAACGTGTCAAGCACGAACCAACTTCCGCCAGCCTCTGAAGAAGTATAAAACGAAACGTGTCAGGCAAAGACGGACTGGCTGTCACATTTCTTGGAGAGAACAATGTTTCCATACCTGAAATAAAGCGTGATGCTAAACCACTGCTTCCCGAGTGCGTCTCACCCGGATGGGTAACCTGGAGCTTTCATGTGTATGTAGCGACCCTGCTACAGAGACTGCACAACCCCTTGTGGGGGCCACGAGGTAGGGAAATCACCGAGCCTTAATGTGGGGAAGCCATGAAGGATTGAGGAAACTACGCCCTCACCGAGGCTCATCCAGAGCTGTTTGAATTTTGGACAGTAATTGTGCAATCCATTAGAGGAGAGATATTTTGGCACTACATTACCCAGAAAGCCCTGTCTCGAGCAGCCAATTAAGGGCGGGCAATCTTTTAATTGGGTTAACGTGTCAAGCACGAACCTACTTCCGCCAGCCTCTGAAGAAGTATAAAACGAAACGTGTCAGGCAAAGACGGACTGGCTGTCACATTTCTTGGAGAGAACAATGTTTCCATACCTGAAATAAAGCGTGATGCTAAACCACTGCTTCCCGAGTGCATCTCACCCGGATGGGTAACCTGGAGCTTTCATGTGTATGTAGCCACCCTGCTACAGAGACTGCACCACCCCTTGTGGGGGCCACGAGGTAGGGAAATCACCGAGCCTTAATGTGGGGAAGCCGTGAAGGATTGAGGAAACTACGCCCTCACCGAGGCTCATCCAGAGCTGTTTGAATTTTGGACAGTAATTGTGCAATCCATTAGAGGAGAGATATTTTGGCACTACATTACCCAGAAAGCCCTGTCTCATTCGAGCAGCCAATTAAGGGCAGGCAATCTTTTAATTGGGTAAATGTGTCAAGCACGAACCAACTTCCGCCAGCCTCTGAAGAAGTATAAAACGAAACGAGTCAGGCAAAGACGGATTGGCTGTCACATTTATTGGAGAGAACAATGTTTCCATACCTGAAATAAAGCGTGATGCTAAACCACTGCTTCCCGAGTGCGTCTCACCCGGATGGGTAACCTGGAGCTTTCATGTGTATGTAGCCACCCTGCTACAGAGACTGCACCACTCCTTGTGGGGGCCACGAGGTAGGGAAATCACCGAGCCTTAATGTGGGGAAGCCGTGAAGGATTGAGGAAACTATGCCCTCACCGAGGCTCATCCAGAGCTGTTTGAATTTTGGACAGTAATTGTGCAATCCATTAGAGGAGAGATATTTTGGCACTACATTACCCAGAAAGCCCTGTCTCATTCGAGCAGCCAATTAAGGGCGGGCAATCTTTTAATTGGGTAAATGTGTCAAGCACGTACCAACTTCCGCCAGCCTCTGAAGAAGTATAAAACGAAACGCGTCAGGCAAAGACGGACTGGCTGTCACATTTATTGGAGAGAACAATGTTTCCATACCTGAAATAAAGCGTGATGCTAATCCACTGCTTCCCGAGTGCGTCTCACCCGGATGGGTAACCTGGAGCTTTCATGTGTATGTAGCCACCCTGCTACAGAGACTGCACCACCCCTGGTGGGGGCCACGAGGTAGGGACATCACCGAGCCTTAATGTGGGGAAGCTGTGAAGGAGTGAGGAAACTACGCTCTCACGAGGCTCATCCAGAGCTGTTTGAATTTTGGACAGTAATTGTGCAATCCATTAGAGGAGAGATATTTTGGCACTACATTACCCAGAAATCCCTGTCTCATTCGAGCAGCCAATTAAGGGCGGGCAATCTTTTAATTGGGTAAACGTGTCAAGCATGAACCAACTTTTGCCAGCCTCTGAAGAAGTGTTAAACGAAACACGTCAGGCAAAGACGGACTGGCTGTCACATTTATTGGAGAGAACAATGTTTCCATACCTGAAATGAAGCGTGATGGTAAACCACTGCTTCCTGAGTGCGTCTCACCCGGATGGGTAACCTGGAGCTTTCATGTGTATGTAGCCACCCTGCTACAGAGACTGCACCACCCCTGGTGGGGGCCACGAGGTAGGGAAATCACCGAGCCTTAATGTGGGGAAGCCGTGAAGGATTGAGGAAACTACGCTCTCACCGAGGCTCATCCAGAGCTGTTTGAACTTTGGACAGTAATTGTGCAATCCATTAGAGGAGAGATATTTTGGCACTACATTACCCAGAAATCCCTGTCTCATTTGAGCAGCCATTTAAGGACGGGCAATCTTTTAATTGGGTAAACGTGTCAAGCACGAACCAACTTCCGCCAGCCTCTGAAGAAGTATAAAACGAAACGCGTCAGGCAAAGACGGACTGGCTGTCACATTTCTTGGAGAGAACAATGTTTCCATACCTGAAATAAAGCGTGATGCTAAACCACTGCTTCCCGAGTGCGTCTCACCCGGAAGGGTAACCTGGAGCTTTTATGTGTATGTAGCCACCCTGCTACAGAGACTGCACCACCCCTGGTGGGGGCCACGAGGCAGGGAAATCACCGAGCCTTAATGTGGGGAAGCCGTGAAGGATTGAACAAACTACGCCCTCACCGAGGCTCATCCAGAGCTGTTTGAATTTTGGACAGTAATTGTGCAATCCATTAGAGGCGAGATATTTTGGCACTACATTACCCAGAAAGCCCTGTCTCATTCGAGCAGCCAATTAAGGGCGGGCAATCTTTTAATTGGGTAAACGTGCCAAGCACGAACCAACTTCCGCCAGCCTCTGAAGAAGTATAAAACGAAACGCGTGAGGCAAAGACGGACTGGTTGTCACATTTATTGGAGAGAACAATGTTTCCATACCTGAAATAAAGCGTGATGGTAAACCACTGCTTCCCGAGTGCGTCTCACCCGGATGGGTAACCTGGAGCTTTCATGTGTATGTAGCCACCCTGCTACAGAGACTGCACCACCCCTGGTGGGGGCCACGAGGTGGGGAAATCAATCACCAAGCCTTAATGTGGGGAAGCCGTGAAGGATTGAGGAAACTACGCTCTCACCGAGGCTCATCCAGAGCTGTTTGAATTTTGGACAGTAATTGTGCAATCCATTAGAGGCGAGATATTTTGGCACTACATTACCCAGAAAGCCCTGTCTCATTCGAGCAGCCAATTAGGGCGGGCAATCTTTTAATTGGGTAAACGTGTCAAGCACGAACCAACTTCCGCCAGCCTCTGAAGAAGTATAAAACGAAACGCGTCAGGCAAAGACGGACTGGCTGTCACATTTATTGGAGAGAACAATGTTTCCATACCTGAAATGAAGCGTGATGCTCAACCACTGCTTCCCGAGTGCGTCTCACCCGAATGGGTAACCTGCAGCTTTCATGTGTATGTAGCCACCCTGCTACAGAGACTGCACCACCCCTGGTGGGGGCCACGAGGTAGGGAAATCACCGAGCCTTAATGTGGGGAAGCCGTGAAGGATTGAGGAAACTACGCTCTCACCGAGGCTCATCCAGAGCTGTTTGAACTTTGGACAGTAATTGTGCAATCCATTAGATGAGAGATATTTTGGCACTACATTACCCAGAAATCCCTGTCTCATTCGAGCAGCCAATTAAGGGCGGGCAAACTTTTAATTGGGTAAACGTGTCAAGCACGAACCAACTTCCGCCAGCCTCTGAAGAAGTATAAAACGAAACGCGTCAGGCAAAGACGGACTGGCTGTCACATTTATTGGAGAGAACAATGTTTCCATACCTGAAATAAAGCGTGATGCTAAACCACTGCTTCCCGAGTGCGTCTCACCCGGATGGGTAACCTGGAGCTTTTATGTGTATGTAGCCACCCTGCTACAGAGACTGCACTACCCCTGGTGGGGGCCACGAGGTAGGGAAATCACCAAGCCTTAATGTGGGGAAGCCGTGAAGGATTGAGGAAACTACGCTCTCACCGAGGCTCATCCAGAGCTGTTTGAATTTTGGACAGTAATTGTGCAATCCATTAGAGGCTAGATATTTTGGCACTACATTACCCAGAAAGCCCTGTCTCGAGCAGCCAATTAAGGGCGGGCAATCTTTTAATTGGGTAAACGTGTCAAGCACGAACCAACTTCCGCCAGCCTCTGAAGAAGTATAAAACGAAACTCGTCAGGCAAAGACGGACTGGCTGTCACATTTCTTGGAGAGAACAATGTTTCCATACCTGAAATAAAGCGTGATGCTAAACCACTGCTTCCCGAGTGCGTCTCACCCGGATGGGTAACCTGGAGCTTTCATGTGTATGTAGCCACCCTGCTACAGAGACTGCACCACCCCTGGTGGGGGCCACGAGGTAGGGAAATCACCGAGCCTTAATGTGGGGAAGCCGTGAAGGATTGAGGAAACTACCCTCTCACCGAGGCTCATCCAGAGCTGTTTGAACTTTGGACAGTAATTGTGCAATCCATTAGAGGAGAGATATTTTGGCACTACATTACGCAGAAAGCCCTGTCTCATTCGAGCAGCCAATTAAGGGCGGGCAATCTTTTAATTGGGTAAACTTGTCAAGCACGCACCAACTTCCGCCAGCCTCTGAAGAAGTATAAAACTAAACGCGTCAGGCAAAGACAGACTGGCTGTCACATTTATTGGAGAGAACAATGTTTCCATACCTGAAATAAAGCGTGATGCTAAACCACTGCTTCCTGAGTGCGTCTCACCCGGATGGGTAACCTGGAGCTTTCATGTGTATGTAGCCACCCTGCTACAGAGACTGCACCACCCCTGGTGGTGGCCACGAGGTAGGAAAATCACCGAGCCTTAATGTGGGGAAGCCGTGAAGGATTGAGGAAACTACGCTCTCACCGAGGCTCATCCAGAGCTGTTTGAATTTTGGACAGTAATTGTGCAATCCATTAGAGGCGAGATGTTTTGGCACTACATTACCCAGAAAGCCCTGTCTCATTCGAGTAGCTAATTAAGGGCGGTCAATCTTTTAATTGGGTAAACGTGTCAAGCACGAACCAACTTCCGCCAGCCTCTGAAGAAGTATAAAACGAAACGCGTAAGGCAAAGACGGACTGGCTGTCACATTTATTGGAGAAAACAATGTTTCCATACCTGAAATAAAGCGTGATGCTAAACCACTGCTTCCCGAGTGCGTCTCACCCGGATGGGTAACCTGGAGCTTTCATGTGTATGTAGCCACCCTGCTACAGAGACTGCACCACCCCTGGTGGGGGCCACGAGGTAGGGAAATCACCGAGCCTTAATGTGGGGAAGCCGTGATGGATTGAGGAAACTACGCTCTCACCGAGGCTCATCCAGAGCTGTTTGAATTCTGGACAGTAATTGTGCAATCCATTAGAGGAGAGATATTTTGGCACTACATTACCCAGAAAGCCCTGTCTCGAGCAGCCAATTAAGGGTGGGCAATCTTTTAATTGGGTAAACGTGTCAAGCACGAACCAACTTCCGCCAGCCTCTGAAGAAGTATAAAACAAAACGCGTCAGGGAAAGACGGACTGGCTGTCACATTTCTTGGAGAGAACAATGTTTCCATACCTGAAATAAAGCGTGATGCTAAACCACTGCTTCCCGAGTGCGTCTCACCCAGATGGGTAACCTGGAGCTTTCATGTGTATGTAGCCACCCTGCTACAGACACTGCACCACCCCTTGTGGGGGCCACGAGGTAGGGAAATCACCGAGCCTTAATGTGGGGAAGCCGTGAAGCATTGAGGAAACTACGCCCTCACCGAGGCTTATCCAGAGCTGTTTGAATTTTGGACAGTAATTGTGCAATCCATTAGAGGAGAGATATTTTGGCACTACATTACCCAGAAAGCCCTGTCTCATTCGAGCAGCCAATTAAGGGCAGGCAATCTTTTAATTGGGTAAATGTGTCAAGCACGAACCAACTTCCGCCAGCCTCTGAAGAAGTATAAAACGAAACGCGTCAGGCAAAGACGGATTGGCTGTCACATTTATTGGAGAGAACAATGTTTCCATACCTGAAATAAAGCGTGATGCTAAACCACTGCTTCCCGAGTGCGTCTCACCCGGATGGGTAACCTGGACCTTTCATGTGTATGTAGCCACCCTGCTACAGAGACTGCACCACCCCTGGTGGGGGCCACGAGGTAGGGAAATCACAGAGCCTTAATGTGGGGAAGCCGTGAAGGATTGAGGAAACTACGCTCTCACGAGGCTCATCCAGAGCTGTTTGAATTTTGGACAGTATTTGTGCAATCCATTAGAGGAGAGATATTTTGGCACTACTTTACCCAGAAAGCCCTGTCTCATTCGAGCAGCCAATTAAGGGCGGGCAATCTTTTAATTGGGTAAACGTGTCAAGCACGAACCAACTTCCGCCAGCCTCTGAAGAAGTATAAAACGAAACGCGTCAGGCAAAGACGGACTGGCTGTCACATTTATTGGAGAGAACAATGTTTCCATACCTGAAATGAAGCGTGATGCTAAACCACTGCTTCCCGAGTGCGTCTCACCCGGATGGGTAACCTGGAGCTTTCATGTGTATGTAGCCACCCTGCTACAGAGACTGCACCATCCCTGGTGGGGGCCACGTGGTAGGGAAATCACCGAGCCTTAATGTGGGGAAGCCGTGAAGGATTGAGGAAACTACGCTCTCACCGAGGCTCATCCAGAGCTGTTTGAACTTTGGACAGTAATTGTGCAATCCATTAGAGGAGAGATATTTTGGCACTACATTACCCAGAAATCCCTTTCTCATTCGAGCAGCCAATTAAGGGCTGGCAAACTTTTAATTGGGTAAACGTGTCAAGCACGAACCAACTTCCGCCAGCCTCTGAAGAAGTATAAAACGAAACGCGTCAGGCAAAGACGGACTGGCTGTCATATTTATTGGAGAGAACAATGTTTCCATACCTGAAATAAAGCGTGATGCTAAACCACTGCTTCCCGAGTGCGTCTCACCCGGATGGGTAACCTGGAGCTTTCATGTGTATGTAGCCACCCTGCTACAGAGACTGCACCACCCCTGGTGGGGGCCACGAGGTAGGGAAATCACCGAGCCTTAATGTGGGGAAGCCGTGAAGGATTGAGGAAACTACGCTCTCACCGAGGCTCATCCAGAGCTGTTTGAATTTTGGACAGTAATTGTGCAATCCATTAGAGGAGAGATATTTTGGCACTACATTACGCAGAAAGCCCTGTCTCATTCGAGCAGCCAATTAAGGGCGGGCAATCTTTTAATTGGGTAAACTTGTCAAGCACGAACCAACTTCCGCCAGCCTCTGAAGAAGTATAAAACTGAACGCGTCAGGCAAAGACAGACTGGCTGTCACATTTATTGGAGAGAACAATGTTTCCATACCTGAAATAAAGCGTGATGCTAAACCACTGCTTCCCGAGTGCGTCTCACCCGGATGGGTAACCTGGAGCTTTCATGTGTATGTAGCCACCCTGCTACAGAGACTGCACCACCCCTGGTGGTGGCCACGAGGTAGGAAAATCACCGAGCCTTAATGTGGGGAAGCCGTGAAGGATTGAGGAAACTACGCTCTCACCGAGGCTCATCCAGAGCTGTTTGAATTTTGGACAGTAATTGTGCAATCCATTAGAGGTGAGATATTTTGGCACTACATTACCCAGAAAGCCCTGTCTCATTTGAGTAGCCAATTAAGGGCGGGCAATCTTTTAATTGGGTAAACGTGTCAAGCACGAACCAACTTCCGCCAGCCTCTGAAGAAGTATAAATCCAAACGCGTCAGGCAAAGACGGACTGGCTGTCACATTCATTGGAGAGAACAATGTTTCCATACCTGAAATAAAGCGTGATGCTAAACCACTGCTTCCCGAGTGCGTCTCACCCGGATGGGTAACCTGGAGCTTTCATGTGTATGTAGCCACTCTGCTACAGAGACTGCACCACCCCTGGTGGGGGCCACGAGGTAGGGAAATCACCGAGCCTTAATGTGGGGAAGCCGTGAAGGATTGAGGAAACTACGCTCTCACCGAGGCTCATCCAGAGCTGTTTGAATTTTGGACAGTAATTGTGCAATGCATTAGAGGAGAGATATTTTGGCACTACATTACCCAGAAAGCCCTGTCTCGAGCAGCCAATTAAGGGCGGGCAATCTTTTAATTTGGTAAACGTGTCAAGCACGAACCAACTTCCACCAGCATCTGAAGAAGTATAAAACGAAACGCGTCAGGCAAAGACGGACTGGCTGTCACATTTCTTGGAGAGAACAATGTTTCCATACCTGAAATAAAGCGTGATGCTAAACCACTGCTTCCCGAGTGTGTCTCACACGGATGGGTAACCTGGAGCTTTCATGTGTATGTAGCCACCCTGCTACAGAGACTGCACCACTCCTTGTGGGGGCCAAGAGGTAGGGAAATCACCGAGCCTTAATGTGGGGAAGCCGTGAAGGATTGAGGAAACTATGCCCTCACCGAGGCTCATCCAGAGCTGTTTGAAATTTGGACAGTAATTGTGCAATCCATTAGAGGAGAGATATTTTGGCACTACATTACCCAGAAAGCCCTGTCTCATTCGAGCAGCCAATTAAGGGCGGGCAATCTTTTAATTGGGTAAATGTGTCAAGCACGAACCAACTTCCGCCAGCCTCTGAAGAAGTATAAAACGAAACGCGTCAGGCAAAGACGGATTGGCTGTCACATTTATTGGAGAGAACAATGTTTCCATACCTGAAATAAAGCGTGATGCTAAACCACTGCTTCCCGAGTGCGTCTCACCCGGATGGGTAACCTGGAGCTTTCATGTGTATGTAGCCGCCCTGCTACAGAGACTGCACCACCCCTGGTGGTGGCCAAGAGTTAGGAAAATCACCGAGCCTTAATGTGGGGAAGCCGTGAAGGATTGAGGAAACTACGCTCTCACCGAGGCTCATCCAGAGCTGTTTGAATTTTGGACAGTAATTGTGCAATACATTAGAGGCGAGATATTTTGGCACTACATTACCCAGAAAGCCCTGTCTCATTCGAGTAGCCAATTAAGGGCGGGCAATCTTTTAATTGGGTAAACGTGTCAAGCACGAACCAACTTCCGCCAGCCTCTGAAGAAGTATAAATCCAAACGCGTCAGGCAAAGACGGACTGGCTGTCACATTTATTGGAGAGAACCATGTTTCCATACCTGAAATAAAGCGTGATGCTAAACCACTGCTTCCCGAGTGCGTCTCACCCGGATGGGTAACCTGGAGCTTTCATGTGTATGTAGCCACCCTGCTACAGAGACTGCACCACCCCTGGTGGGGGCCACGAGGTAGGGAAATCACCGAGCCTTAATGTGGGGAAGCCGTGAAGGATTGAGGAAACTACGCTCTCACGAGGCTCATCCAGAGCTGTTTGAATTTTGGACAGTATTTGTGCAATCCATTAGAGGAGAGATATTTTGGCACTACTTTACACAGAAAGCCCTGTCTCATTCGAGCAGCCAATTAAGGGCGGGCAATCTTTTAATTGGGTAAACGTGTCAAGCACGAACCAACTTCCGCCAGCCTCTGAAGAAGTATAAAACGAAACGCGTCAGGCAAAGACGGACTGGCTGTCACATTTATTGGAGAGAACAATGTTTCCATACCTGAAATGAAGCATGATGCTAAACCACTGCTTCCCGAGTGCGTCTCACCCGGATGGGTAACCTGGAGCTTTCATGTGTATGTAGCCACCCTGCTACAGAGACTGCACCATCCCTGGTGGGGGCCACGTGGTAGGGAAATCACCGAGCCTTAATGTGGGGAAGCCGTGAAGGATTGAGGAAACTACGCTCTCACGAGGCTCATCCAGAGCTGTTTGAATTTTGGACAGTATTTGTGCAATCCATTAGAGGAGAGATATTTTGGCACTACTTTACCCAGAAAGCCCTGTCTCATTCGAGCAGCCAATTAAGGGCGGGCAAACTTTTAATTGGGTAAACGTGTCAAGCACGAACCAACTTCCGCCAGCCTCTGAAGAAGTATAAAACTGAACGCGTCAGGCAAAGACAGACTGGCTGTCACATTTATTGGAGAGAACAATGTTTCCATACCTGAAATAAAGCGTGATGCTAAACCACTGCTTCCCGAGTGTGTCTCACCCGGATGGGTAACCTGGAGCTTTCATGTGTATGTAGCCACCCTGTTACAGAGACTGCACCACCCCTGGTGGTGGCCACGAGGTAGGAAAATCACCGAGCCTTAATGTGGGGAAGCCGTGAAGGATTGAGGAAACTACGCTCTCACCGAGGCTCATCCAGAGCTGTTTGAATTTTGGACAGTAATTGTGCAATCCATTAGAGGTGAGATATTTTGGCACTACATTACCCAGAAAGCCCTGTCTCATTCGAGTAGCCAATTAAGGGCGGGCAATCTTTTAATTGGGTAAACGTGTCAAGCACGAACCAACTTCCGCCAGCCTCTGAAGAAGTATAAATCCAAACGCGTCAGGCAAAGACGGACTGGCTGTCACATTTATTGGAGAGAACAATGTTTCCATACCTGAAATAAAGCGTGATGCTAAACCACTGCTTCCCGAGTGCGTCTCACCCGGATGGGTAACCTGGAGCTTTCATGTGTATGTAGCCACCCTGCTACAGAGACTGCACCACCCCTGGTGGGGGCCACGAGGTAGGGAAATCACCGAGCCTTAATGTGGGGAAGCCGTGAAGGATTGAGGAAACTACGCTCTCACCGAGGCTCATCCAGAGCTGTTTGAATTTTGGACAGTAATTGTGCAATGCATTAGAGGAGAGATATTTTGGCACTACATTACCCAGAAAGCCCTGTCTCGAGCAGCCAATTAAGGGCGGGCAATCTTTTAATTGGGTAAACGTGTCAAGCACGAACCAACTTCCACCAGCATCTGAAGAAGTATAAAACGAAACGCGTCAGGCAAAGACGGACTGGCTGTCACATTTCTTGGAGAGAACAATGTTTCCATACCTGAAATAAAGCGTGATGCTAAACCACTGCTTCCCGAGTGTGTCTCACACGGATGGGTAACCTGGAGCTTTCATGTGTATGTAGCCACCCTGCTACAGAGACTGCACCACTCCTTGTGGGGGCCAAGAGGTAGGGAAATCACCGAGCCTTAATGTGGGGAAGCCGTGAAGGATTGAGGAAACTATGCCCTCACCGAGGCTCATCCAGACAGAGCTGTTTGAAATTTGGACAGTAATTGTGCAATCCATTAGAGGAGAGATATTTTGGCACTACATTACCCAGAAAGCCCTGTCTCATTCGAGCAGCCAATTAAGGGCGGGCAATCTTTTAATTGGGTAAATGTGTCAAGCACGAACCAACTTCCGCCAGCCTCTGAAGAAGTATAAAACGAAACGCGTCAGGCAAAGACGGATTGGCTGTCACATTTATTGGAGAGAACAATGTTTCCATACCTGAAATAAAGCGTGATGCTAAACCACTGCTTCCCGAGTGCGTCTCACCCGGATGGGTAACCTGGAGCTTTCATGTGTATGTAGCCGCCCTGCTACAGAGACTGCACCACCCCTGGTGGTGGCCAAGAGTTAGGAAAATCACCGAGCCTTAATGTGGGGAAGCCGTGAAGGATTGAGGAAACTACGCTCTCACCGAGGCTCATCCAGAGCTGTTTGAATTTTGGACAGTAATTGTGCAATACATTAGAGGCGAGATATTTTGGCACTACATTACCCAGAAAGCCCTGTCTCATTCGAGTAGCCAATTAAGGGCGGGCAATCTTTTAATTGGGTAAACGTGTCAAGCACGAACCAACTTCCGCCAGCCTCTGAAGAAGTATAAATCCAAACGCGTCAGGCAAAGACGGACTGGCTGTCACATTTATTGGAGAGAACCATGTTTCCATACCTGAAATAAAGCGTGATGCTAAACCACTGCTTCCCGAGTGCGTCTCACCCGGATGGGTAACCTGGAGCTTTCATGTGTATGTAGCCACCCTGCTACAGAGACTGCACCACCCCTGGTGGGGGCCACGAGGTAGGGAAATCACCGAGCCTTAATGTGGGGAAGCCGTGAAGGATTGAGGAAACTACGCTCTCACGCGGCTCATCCAGAGCTGTTTGAATTTTGGACAGTATTTGTGCAATCCATTAGAGGAGAGATATTTTGGCACTACTTTACACAGAAAGCCCTGTCTCATTCGAGCAGCCAATTAAGGGCGGGCAATCTTTTAATTGGGTAAACGTGTCAAGCACGAACCAACTTCCGCCAGCCTCTGAAGAAGTATAAAACGAAACCCGTCAGGCAAAGACGGACTGGCTGTCACATTTATTGGAGAGAACAATGTTTCCATACCTGAAATGAAGCGTGATGCTAAACCACTGCTTCCCGAGTGCGTCTCACCCGGATGGGTAACCTGGAGCTTTCATGTGTATGTAGCCACCCTGCTACAGAGACTGCACCATCCCTGGTGGGGGCCACGTGGTAGGGAAATCACCGAGCCTTAATGTGGGGAAGCCGTGAAGGATTGAGGAAACTACGCTCTCACGAGGCTCATCCAGAGCTGTTTGAATTTTGGACAGTATTTGTGCAATCCATTAGAGGAGAGATATTTTGGCACTACTTTACCCAGAAAGCCCTGTCTCATTCGAGCAGCCAATTAAGGGCGGGCAATCTTTTAATTGGGTAAACGTGTCAAGCACGAACCAACTTCCGCCAGCCTCTGAAGAAGTATAAAACGAAACGCGTCAGGCAAAGACGGACTGGCTGTCACATTTATTTGAGAGAACAATGATTCCATACCTGAAATGAAGCGTGATGCTAAACCACTGCTTCCCGAGTGCGTCTCACCCGGATGGGTAACCTGGAGCTTTCATGTGTATGTAGCCACCCTGCTACAGAGACTGCACCATCCCTGGTGGGGGCCACATGGTAGGGAAATCACCGAGCCTTAATGTGGGGAAGCCGTGAAGGATTGAGGAAACTACGCTCTCACCGAGGCTCATCCAGAGCTGTTTGAACTTTGGACAGTAATTGTGCAATCCATTAGAGGAGAGATATTTTGGCACTACATTACCCAGAAATCCCTTTCTCATTCGAGCAGCCAATTAAGGGCTGGCAAACTTTTAATTGGGTAAACGTGTCAAGCACGAACCAACTTCCGCCAGCCTCTGAAGAAGTATAAAACGAAACGCGTCAGGCAAAGATGGACTGGCTGTCATATTTATTGGAGAGAATAATGTTTCCATACCTGAAATAAAGCGTGATGCTAAACCACTGCTTCCCGAGTGCGTCTCACCCGGATGGGTAACCTGGAGCTTTCATGTGTATGTAGCCACCCTGCTACAGAGACTGCACCACCCCTGGTGGGGGCCACGAGGTAGGGAAATCACCGAGCCTTAATGTGGGGAAGCCGTGAAGGATTGAGGAAACTACGCTCTCACCGAGGCTCATCCAGAGCTGTTTGAATTTTGGACAGTAATTGTGCAATCCATTAGAGGAGAGATATTTTGGCACTACATTACGCAGAAAGCGCTGTCTCATTCGAGCAGCCAATTAAGGGCGGGCAATCTTTTAATTGGGTAAACTTGTCAAGCACGAACCAACTTCCGCCAGCCTCTGAAGAAGTATAAAACTAAACGCGTCAGGCAAAGACAGACTGGCTGTCACATTTATTGGAGAGAACAATGTTTCCATACCTGAAATAAAGCGTGATGCTAAACCACTGCTTCCCGAGTGCGTCTCACCCGGATGGGTAACCTGGAGCTTTCATGTGTATGTAGCCACCCTGCTACAGAGACTGCACCACCCCTGGTGGTGGCCACGAGGTAGGAAAATCACCGAGCCTTAATGTGGGGAAGCCGTGAAGGATTGAGGAAACTACGCTCTCACCGAGGCTCATCCAGAGCTGTTTGAATTTTGGACAGTAATTGTGCAATCCATTAGAGGTGAGATATTTTGGCACTACATTACCCAGAAAGCCCTGTCTCATTCGAGTAGCCAATTAAGGGCGGGCAATCTTTTAATTGGGTAAACGTGTCAAGCACGAACCAACTTCCGCCAGCCTCTGAAGAAGTATAAATCCAACTGCGTCAGGCAAAGACGGACTGGCTGTCACATTTATTGGAGAGAACAATGTTTCCATACCTGAAATAAAGCGTGATGCTAAACCACTGCTTCCCGAGTGCGTCTCACCCGGATGGGTAACCTGGAGCTTTCATGTGTATGTAGCCACCCTGCTACAGAGACTGCACCACCCCTGGTGGGGGCCACGAGGTAGGGAAATCACCGAGCCTTAATGTGGGGAAGCCGTGAAGGATTGAGGAAACTACGCTCTCACCGAGGCTCATCCAGAGCTGTTTGAATTTTGGACAGTAATTGTGCAATGCATTAGAGGAGAGATATTTTGGCACTACATTACCCAGAAAGCCCTGTCTCGAGCAGCCAATTAAGGGCGGGCAATCTTTTAATTGGGTAAACGTGTCAAGCACGAACCAACTTCCACCAGCATCTGAAGAAGTATAAAATGAAACGCGTCAGGCAAAGACGGACTGGCTGTCACATTTCTTGGAGAGAACAATGTTTCCATACCTGAAATAAAGCGTGATGCTAAACCACTGCTTCCCGAGTGCGTCTCACCCGGATGGGTAACCTGGAGCTTTCATGTGTATGTAGCCACCCTGGTACAGAGACTGCACCACTCCTTGTGGGGGCCACGAGGTAGGGAAATCACCGAGCCTTAATGTGGGGAAGCCGTGAAGGATTGAGGAAACTATGCCCTCACCGAGGCTCATCCAGAGCTGTTTGAAATTTGGACAGTAATTGTGCAATCCATTAGAGGAGAGATATTTTGGCACTACATTACCCAGAAAGCCCTGTCTCATTCGAGCAGCCAATTAAGGGCGGGCAATCTTTTAATTGGGTAAATGTGTCAAGCACGAACCAACTTCCGCCAGCCTCTGAAGAAGTATAAAACGAAACGCGTCAGGCAAAGACGGATTGGCTGTCACATTTATTGGAGAGAACAATGTTTCCATACCTGAAATAAAGCGTGATGCTAAACCACTGCTTCCCGAGTGCGTCTCACCCGGATGGGTAACCTGGAGCTTTCATGTGTATGTAGCCGCCCTGCTACAGAGACTGCACCACCCCTGGTGGTGGCCACGATTTAGGAAAATCACCGAGCCTTAATGTGGGGAAGCCGTGAAGGATTGAGGAAACTACGCTCTCACCGAGGCTCATCCAGAGCTGTTTGAATTTTGGACAGTAATTGTGCAATACATTAGAGGCGAGATATTTTGGCACTACATTACCCAGAAAGCCCTGTCTCATTCGAGTAGCCAATTAAGGGCGGGCAATCTTTTAATTGGGTAAACGTGTCAAGCACGAACCAACTTCCGCCAGCCTCTGAAGAAGTATAAAACGAAACGCGTCAGGCAAAGACGGACTGGCTGTCACATTTCTTGGAGAGAACAATGTTTCCATACCTGAAATAAAGCGTGATGCTAAACCGCTGCTTCCCGAGTGCGTCTCACCCGGATGGGTAACCTGGAGCTTTCATGTTTATGTAGCCACCCTGCTACAGAGACTGCACCACTCCTTGTGGGGGCCACGAGGTAGGGAAATCACCGAGCCTTAATGTGGGGAAGCCGTGAAGGATTGAGGAAACTACGCTCTCACGAGGCTCATCCAGAGCTGTTTGAATTTTGGACAGTATTTGTGCAATCCATTAGAGGAGAGATATTTTGGCACTACTTTACCCAGAAAGCCCTGTCTCATTCGAGCAGCCAATTAAGGGCGGGCAATCTTTTAATTGGGTAAACGTGTCAAGCACGAACCAACTTCCGCCAGCCTCTGAAGAAGTATAAAACGAAACGCGTCAGGCAAAGACGGACTGGCTGTCACATTTATTGGAGAGAACAATGTTTCCATACCTGAAATGAAGCGTGATGCTAAACCACTGCTTCCCGAGTGCGTCTCACCCGGATGGGTAACCTGGAGCTTTCATGTGTATGTAGCCACCCTGCTACAGAGACTGCACCATCCCTGGTGGGGGCCACGTGGTAGGGAAATCACCGAGCCTTAATGTGGGGAAGCCGTGAAGGATTGAGGAAACTACGCTCTCACCGAGGCTCATCCAGAGCTGTTTGAACTTTGGACAGTAATTGTGCAATCCATTAGAGGAGAGATATTTTGGCACTACATTACCCAGAAATCCCTTTCTCATTCGAGCAGCCAATTAAGGGCTGGCAAACTTTTAATTGGGTAAACGTGTCAAGCGCGAACCAACTTCCGCCAGCCTCTGAAGAAGTATAAAACGAAACGCGTCAGGCAAAGACGGACTGGCTGTCATATTTATTGGAGAAAACAATGTTTCCATACCTGAAATAAAGCGTGATGCTAAACCACTGCTTCCCGAGTGCGTCTCACCCGGATGGGTAACCTGGAGCTTTCATGTGTATGTAGCCACCCTGCTACAGAGACTGCACCACCCCTGGTGGGGGCCACGAGGTAGGGAAATCACCGAGCCTTAATGTGGGGAAGCCGTGAAGGATTGAGGAAACTACGCTCTCACCGAGGCTCATCCAGAGCTGTTTGAATTTTGGACAGTAATTGTGCAATCCATTAGAGGAGAGATATTTTGGCACTACATTACGCAGAGAGCCCTGTCTCATTCGAGCAGCCAATTAAGGGCGGGCAATCTTTTAATTGGGTAAACTTGTCAAGCACGAACCAACTTCCGCCAGCCTCTGAAGAAGTATAAAACTAAACGCGTCAGGCAAAGACAGACTGGCTGTCACATTTATTGGAGAGAACAATGTTTCCATACCTGAAATAAAGCGTGATGCTAAACCACTGCTTCCCGAGTGCGTCTCACCCGGATGGGTAACCTGGAGCTTTCATGTGTATGTAGCCACCCTGCTACAGAGAGTGCACCACCCCTGGTGGGGGCCACGAGGTAGGGAAATCACAGAGCCTTAATGTGGGGAAGCCGTGAAGGATTGAGGAAACTACGCTCTCACGAGGCTCATCCAGAGCTGTTTGAATTTAGGACTGTAATTGTGCAATCCATTAGAGGCGAGATATTTTGGCACTACATTACCCAGAAAGCCCTGTCTCATTCGAGTAGCCAATTAAGGGCGGGCAATCTTTTAATTGGGTAAACGTGTCAAGCACGAACCAACTTCCGCCAGCCTCTGAAGAAGTATAAATCCAAACGCGTCAGGCAAAGATGGACTGGCTGTCACATTTATTGGAGAGAACAATGTTTCCATACCTGAAATAAAGCGTGATGCTAAACCACTGC
The DNA here is from genome assembly GCF_964204655.1 of Triturus cristatus. Taxonomy (NCBI): domain Eukaryota; kingdom Metazoa; phylum Chordata; class Amphibia; order Caudata; family Salamandridae; genus Triturus; species Triturus cristatus. The sequence goes on from NW_028187518.1 coordinate 35,467, forward strand.
TTCCCGAGTGCGTCTCACCCGGATGGGTAACCTGGAGCTTTCATGTGTATGTAGCCACCCTGCTACAGAGACTGCACCACCCCTGGTGGGGGCCACGAGGTAGGGAAATCACCGAGCCTTAATGTGGGGAAGCCGTGAAGGATTGAGGAAACTACGCTCTCACCGAGGCTCATCCAGAGCTGTTTGAGTTTTGGACAGTAATTGTGCAATGCATTAGAGGAGAGATATTTTGGCACTACATTACCCAGAAAGCCCTGTCTCGAGCAGCCAATTAAGGGCGGGCAATCTTTTAATTGGGTAAACGTGTCAAGCACGAACCAACTTCCGCCAGCATTTGAAGAAGTATAAAACGAAACGCGTCAGGCAAAGACGGACTGGCTGTCACATTTCTTGGAGAGAACAATGTTTCCATACCTGAAATAAAGCGTGATGCTAAACCACTGCTTCCCGAGTGCGTCTCACCCGGATGGGTAACCTGGAGCTTTCATGTGTATGTAGCCACCCTGCTACAGAGACTGCACCACTCCTTGTGGGGGCCACGAGGTAGGGAAATCACCGAGCCTTAATGTGGGGAAGCCGTGAAGGATTGAGGAAACTATGCCCTCACCGAGGCTCATCCAGAGCTGTTTGAAATTTGGACAGTAATTGTGCAATCCATTAGAGGAGAGATATTTTGGCACTACATTACCCATAAAGCCCTGTCTCATTCGAGCAGCCAATTAACGGCGGGCAATCTTTTAATTGGGTAAATGTGTCAAGCACAAACCAACTTCCGCCAGCCTCTGAAGAAGTATAAAACGAAACGCGTCAGGCAAAGACGGATTGGCTGTCACATTTATTGGAGAGAACAATGTTTCCATACCTGAAATAAAGCGTGATGCTAAACCACTGCTTCCCGAGTGCGTCTCACCCGGATGGGTAACCTGGAGCTTTCATGTGTATGTAGCCGCCCTGCTACAGAGACTGCACCACCCCTGGTGGGGGCCACGAGGTAGGGAAATCACAGAGCCTTAATGTGGGGAAGCCGTGAAGGATTGAGGAAACTACGCTCTCACGAGGCTCATCCAGAGCTGTTTGAATTTTGGACAGTAATTGTGCAATCCATTAGAGGAGAGATATTTTGGCACTACATTACCCAGAAAGCCCTGTCTCATTCGAGCACCAATTAAGGGCGGGCAATCTTTTAATTGGGTAAACGTGTCAAGCACGAACCAACTTCCGCCAGCCTCTGAAGAAGTATAAAAACGAAACGCGTCAGGCAAAGACGGACTGTCTGTCACATTTATTGGAGAGAACAATGTTTCCATACCTGAAATGAAGCGTGATGCTAAACCACTGCTTCCCGAGTGCGTCTCACCCGGATGGGTAACCTGGAGCTTTCATGTGTATGTAGCCGCCCTGCTACAGAGACTGCACCACCCCTGGTGGGGGCCACGAGGTAGGGAAATCACCGAGCCTTAATGTGGGGAAGCCGTGAAGGATTGAGGAAACTACGCTCTCACCGAGGCTCATCCAGAGCTGTTTGAACTTTGGACAGTAATTGTGCAATCCATTAAAGGAGAGATATTTTGGCACTACATTACCCAGAAATCCCTGTCTCATTCAAGCAGCCAATTAAGGGCGGGCAATCTTTTAATTGGGTAAACGTGTCAAGCATGAACCAACTTTCGCCAGCCTCTGAAGAAGTGTTAAACGAAACGCGTCAGGCAAAGACGGACTGGCTGTCACATTTATTGGAGAGAACAATGTTTCCATACCTGAAATAAAGCGTGATGCTAAACCACTGCTTCCCGGGTGCGTCTCACCCGGATGGGTAACCTGGAGCTTTCATGTGTATGTAGCCACCCTGCTACAGAGACTGCACCACCCCTGGTGGGGGCCACGAGGTAGGGAAATCACTGAGCCTTAATGTGGGGAAGCTGTGAAGGATTGAGGAAACTACGCTCTCACCGAGGCTCATCCAGAGCTGCTTGAATTTTGGACAGTAATTGTGCAATCCATTAGAGGAGAGATATTTTGGCACTACATTACCCAGAAAGCCCTTTCTCATTCGAGCAGCCAATTAAGGGCGGGCAATCTTTTAATTGGGTAAACGTGTCAAGCACGAACCAACTTCCGCCAGCCTCTGAAGAAGTATAAAACGAAACTCGTCAGGCAAAGACGGATTGGCTGTCACATTTATTGGAGAGGACAATGTTTCCATACCTGAAATAAAGCGTGATGCTAAACCACTGCTTCCCGAGTGCGTCTCACCCGGATGGGTAACCTGGAGCTTTCATGTGTATGTAGCCACCCTGCTACAGAGAGTGCACCACCCCTGGTGGGGGCCACGAGGTAGGGAAATCACAGAGCCTTAATGTGGGGAAGCCGTGAAGGATTGAGGAAACTACGCTCTCACGAGGCTCATCCAGAGCTGTTTGAATTTTGGACAGTAATTGTGCAATCCATTAGAGGAGAGATATTTTGGCACTACATTACCCAGAAAGCCCTGTCTCATTCGAGCAGCCAATTAAGGGCGGGCAATCTTTTAATTGGGTAAATGTGTCAAGCACGAACCAACTTCCGCCAGCCTCTGAAGAAGTATAAAACGAAACGCGTCAGGCAAAGACGGATTGGCTGTCACATTTATTGGAGAGAACAATGTTTCCATACCTGAAATAAAGCGTGATGCTAAACCACTGCTTCCCGAGTGCGTCTCACCCGGATGGGTAACCTGGAGCTTTCATGTGTATGTAGCCGCCCTGCTACAGAGACTGCACCACCCCTGGTGGGGGCCACGAGGTAGGGAAATCACAGAGCCTTAATGTGGGGAAGCCGTGAAGGATTGAGGAAACTACGCTCTCACGAGGCTCATCCAGAGCTGTTTGAATTTTGGACAGTAATTGTGCAATCCATTAGAGGAGAGATATTTTGGCACTACATTACCCAGAAAGCCCTGTCTCATTCGAGCAACAATTAAGGGCGGGCAATCTTTTAATTGGGTAAACGTGTCAAGCACGAACCAACTTCCGCCAGCCTCTGAAGAAGTATAAAAACGAAACGCGTCAGGCAAAGACGGACTGGCTGTCACATTTATTGGAGAGAACAATGTTTCCATACCTGAAATGAAGCGTGATGCTAAACCACTGCTTCCTGAGTGCGTCTCACACGGATGGGTAAATTGGAGCTTTCATGTGTATGTAGCCACCCTGCTACAGAGACTGCACCACCCCTGGTGGGGGCCACGAGGTAGGAAAATCACCGAGCCTTAATGTGGGGAAGCCGTGAAGGATTGAGGAAACTACGCTCTCACCGAGGCTCATCCAGAGCTGTTTGAACTTTGGACAGTAATTGTGCAATCCATTAAAGGAGAGATATTTTGGCACTACATTACCCAGAAATCCCTGTCTCATTCAAGCAGCCAATTAAGGGCGGGCAATCTTTTAATTGGGTAAACGTGTCAAGCATGAACCAACTTTCGCCAGCCTCTGAAGAAGTGTTAAACGAAACGCGTCAGGCAAAGACGGACTGGCTGTCACATTTATTGGAGAGAACAATGTTTCCATACCTGAAATAAAGCGTGATGCTAAACCACTGCTTCCCGGGTGCGTCTCACCCGGATGGGTAACCTGGAGCTTTCATGTGTATGTAGCCACCCTGCTACAGAGACTGCACCACCCCTGGTGGGGGCCACGAGGTAGGGAAATCACTGAGCCTTAATGTGGGGAAGCTGTGAAGGATTGAGGAAACTACGCTCTCACCGAGGCTCATCCAGAGCTGCTTGAATTTTGGACAGTAATTGTGCAATCCATTAGAGGAGAGATATTTTGGCACTACATTACCCAGAAAGCCCTTTCTCATTCGAGCAGCCAATTAAGGGCGGGCAATCTTTTAATTGGGTAAACGTGTCAAGCACGAACCAACTTCCGCCAGCCTCTGAAAAAGTATAAAACGAAACTCGTCAGGCAAAGACGGATTGGCTGTCACATTTATTGGAGAGGACAATGTTTCCATACCTGAAATAAAGCGTGATGCTAAACCACTGCTTCCCGGGTGCGTCTCACCCGGATGGGTAACCTGGAGCTTTCATGTGTATGTAGCCACCCTGCTACAGAGAGTGCACCACCCCTGGTGGGGGCCACGAGGTAGGGAAATCACAGAGCCTTAATGTGGGGAAGCCGTGAAGGATTGAGGAAACTACGCTCTCACGAGGCTCATCCAGAGCTGTTTGAATTTTGGACAGTAATTGTGCAATCCATTAGAGGAGAGATATTTTGGCACTACATTACCCAGAAAGCCCTGTCTCATTCGAGCAGCCAATTAAGGGCGGGAAATCTTTTAATTGGGTAAACGTGTCAAGCATGAACCAACTTTCGCCAGCCTCTGAAGAAGTATAAAACTAAACGCGTCAGGCAAAGACAGACTGGCTGTCACATTTATTGGAGAGAACAATGTTTCCATACCTGAAATGAAGCGTGATGCTAAACCACTGCTTCCCGAGTGCGTCTCACCCGGAAGGGTAACCTGGAGCTTTCATGTGTATGTAGCCACCCTGCTACAGAGACTGCACCACCCCTGGTGGGGGCCACGAGGCAGGGAAATCACCGAGCCTTAATGTGGGGAAGCCGTGAAGGATTGAAGAAACTACGCCCTCACCGAGGCTCATCCAGAGCTGTTTGAATTTTGGACAGTAATTGTGCAATCCATTAGAGGCGAGATATTTTGGCACTACATTACCCAGAAAGCCCTGTCTCATTCGAGCAGCCAATTAAGGGCGGGCAATCTTTTAATTGGGTAAACGTGTCAAGCACGAACCAACTTCCGCCAGCCTCTGAAGAAGTATAAAACGAAACGCGTGAGGCAAAGACGGACTGGTTGTCACATTTATTGGAGAGAACAATGTTTCCATACCTGAAATAAAGCGTGATGCTAAACCACTGCTTCCCGAGTGCGTCTCACCGGATGGGTAACCTGGAGCTTTCATGTGTATGTAGCCACCCTGCTACAGAGACTGCACCACCCCTGGTGGGGGCCACGAGGTAGGGAAATCACCGAGCCTTAATGTGGGGAAGCCGTGAAGGATTGAGGAAACTACGCTCTCACCGAGGCTCATCCAGAGCTGTTTGAATTTTGGACAGTAATTGTGCAATGCATTAGAGGAGAGATATTTTGGCACTACATTACCCAGAAAGCCCTGTCTCGAGCAGCCAATTAAGGGCGGGCAATCTTTTAATTGGGTAAACGTGTCAAGCACGAACCAACTTCCGCCAGCATCTGAAGAAGTATAAAACGAAACGCGTCAGGCAAAGACGGACTGGCTGTCACATTTCTTGGAGAGAACAATGTTTCCATACCTGAAATAAAGCGTGATGCTAAACCACTGCTTCCCGAGTGCGTCTCACCCGGATGGGTAACCTGGAGCTTTCATGTGTATGTAGCCACCCTGCTACAGAGACTGCACCACTCCTTGTGGGGGCCACGAGGTAGGGAAATCACCGAGCCTTAATGTGGGGAAGCCGTGAAGGATTGAGGAAACTATGCACTCACCGAGGCTCATCCAGAGCTGTTTGAAATTTGGAAAGTAATTGTGCAATCCATTGGAGGAGAGATATTTTGGCACTACATTACCCAGAAAGCCCTGTCTCATTCGAGCAGCCAATTAAGGGCGGGCAATCTTTTAATTGGGTAAATGTGTCAAGCACGAACCAACTTCCGCCAGCCTCTGAAGAAGTATAAAACGAAACGCGTCAGGTAAAGACGGATTGGCTGTCACATTTATTGGAGAGAACAATGTTTCCATACCTGAAATAAAGCGTGATGCTAAACCACTGCTTCCCGAGTGCGTCTCACCCGGATGGGTAACCTGGAGCTTTCATGTGTATGTAGCCGCCCTGCTACAGAGACTGCACCACCCCTGGTGGGGGCCACGAGGTAGGGAAATCACAGAGCCTTAATGTGGGGAAGCCGTGAAGGATTGAGGAAACTACGCTCTCACGAGGCTCATCCAGAGCTGTTTGAATTTTGGACAGTAATTGTGCAATCCATTAGAGGAGAGATATTTTGGCACTACATTACCCAGAAAGCCCTGTCTCATTCGAGCACCAATTAAGGGCGGGCAATCTTTTAATTGGGTAAACGTGTCAAGCACGAACCAACTTCCGCCAGCCTCTGAAGAAGTATAAAAACGAAACGCGTCAGGCAAAGACGGACTGGCTGTCACATTTATTGGAGAGAACAATGTTTCCATACCTGAAATGAAGCGTGATGCTAAACCACTGCTTCCTGAGTGCGTCTCACACGGATGGGTAAATTGGAGCTTTCATGTGTATGTAGCCACCCTGCTACAGAGACTGCACCACCCCGGTGGGGTCCACGAGGTAGGAAAATCACCGAGCCTTAATGTGGGGAAGCCGTGAAGGATTGAGGAAACTACGCTCTCACCGAGGCTAATCCAGAGCTGTTTGAACTTTGGACAGTAATTGTGCAATCCATTAAAGGAGAGATATTTTGGCACTACATTACCCAGAAATCCCTGTCTCATTCAAGCAGCCAATTAAGGGCGGGCAATCTTTTAATTGGGTAAACGTGTCAAGCATGAACCAACTTTCGCCAGCCTCTGAAGAAGTGTTAAACGAAACGCGTCAGGCAAAGACGGACTGGCTGTCACATTTATTGGAGAGAACAATGTTTCCATACCTGAAATAAAGCGTGATGCTAAACCACTGCTTCCCGGGTGCGTCTCACCCGGATGGGTAACCTGGAGCTTTCATGTGTATGTAGCCACCCTGCTACAGAGACTGCACCACCCCTGGTGGGGGCCACGAGGTAGGGAAATCACTGAGCCTTAATGTGGGGAAGCTGTGAAGGATTGAGGAAACTACGCTCTCACCGAGGCTCATCCAGAGCTGCTTGAATTTTGGACAGTAATTGTGCAATCCATTAGAAGAGAGATATTTTGGCACTACATTACCCAGAAAGCCCTTTCTCATTCGAGCAGCCAATTAAGGGCGGGCAATCTTTTAATTGGGTAAACGTGTCAAGCACGAACCAACTTCCGCCAGCCTCTGAAGAAGTATAAAACGAAACTCGTCAGGCAAAGACGGATTGGCTGTCACATTTATTGGAGAGAACAATGTTTCCATACCTGAAATAAAGCGTGATGCTAAACCACTGCTTCCCGAGTGCGTCTCACCCGGATGGGTAACCTGGAGCTTTCATGTGTATGTAGCCACCCTGCTACAGAGACTGCACCACCCCTGGTGGGGGCCACGAGGTAGGGAAATCACCGAGCCTTAATGTGGGGAAGCCGTGAAGGATTGAGGAAACTACGCTCTCACGCGGCTCATCCAGAGCTGTTTGAATTTTGGACAGTATTTGTGCAATCCATTAGAGGAGAGATATTTTGGCACTACTTTACACAGAAAGCCCTGTCTCATTCGAGCAGCCAATTAAGGGCGGGCAATCTTTTAATTGGGTAAACGTGTCAAGCACGAACCAACTTCCGCCAGCCTCTGAAGAAGTATAAAACGAAACGCGTCAGGCAAAGACGGACTGGCTGTCACATTTATTGGAGAGAACAATGTTTCCATACCTGAAATGAAGCGTGATGCTAAACCACTGCTTCCCGAGTGCGTCTCACCCGGATGGGTAACCTGGAGCTTTCATGTGTATGTAGCCACCCTGCTACAGAGACTGCACCATCCCTGGTGGGGGCCACGTGGTAGGGAAATCACCGAGCCTTAATGTGGGGAAGCCGTGAAGGATTGAGGAAACTACGCTCTCACGAGGCTCATCCAGAGCTGTTTGAATTTTGGACAGTATTTGTGCAATCCATTAGAGGAGAGATATTTTGGCACTACTTTACCCAGAAAGCCCTGTCTCATTCGAGCAGCCAATTAAGGGCGGGCAATCTTTTAATTGGGTAAACGTGTCAAGCACGAACCAACTTCCGCCAGCCTCTGAAGAAGTATAAAACGAAACGCGTCAGGCAAAGACGGACTGGCTGTCACATTTATTTGAGAGAACAATGATTCCATACCTGAAATGAAGCGTGATGCTAAACCACTGCTTCCCGAGTGCGTCTCACCCGGATGGGTAACCTGGAGCTTTCATGTGTATGTAGCCACCCTGCTACAGAGACTGCACCATCCCTGGTGGGGGCCACATGGTAGGGAAATCACCGAGCCTTAATGTGGGGAAGCCGTGAAGGATTGAGGAAACTACGCTCTCACCGAGGCTCATCCAGAGCTGTTTGAACTTTGGACAGTAATTGTGCAATCCATTAGAGGAGAGATATTTTGGCACTACATTACCCAGAAATCCCTTTCTCATTCGAGCAGCCAATTAAGGGCTGGCAAACTTTTAATTGGGTAAACGTGTCAAGCACGAACCAACTTCCGCCAGCCTCTGAAGAAGTATAAAACGAAACGCGTCAGGCAAAGATGGACTGGCTGTCATATTTATTGGAGAGAATAATGTTTCCATACCTGAAATAAAGCGTGATGCTAAACCACTGCTTCCCGAGTGCGTCTCACCCGGATGGGTAACCTGGAGCTTTCATGTGTATGTAGCCACCCTGCTACAGAGACTGCACCACCCCTGGTGGGGGCCACGAGGTAGGGAAATCACCGAGCCTTAATGTGGGGAAGCCGTGAAGGATTGAGGAAACTACGCTCTCACCGAGGCTCATCCAGAGCTGTTTGAATTTTGGACAGTAATTGTGCAATGCATTAGAGGAGAGATATTTTGGCACTACATTACCCAGAAAGCCCTGTCTCGAGCAGCCAATTAAGGGCGGGCAATCTTTTAATTGGGTAAACGTGTCAAGCACGAACCAACTTCCACCAGCATCTGAAGAAGTATAAAACGAAACGCGTCAGGCAAAGACGGACTGGCTGTCACATTTCTTGGAGAGAACAATGTTTCCATACCTGAAATAAAGCGTGATGCTAAACCACTGCTTCCCGAGTGCGTCTCACCCGGATGGATAACCTGGAGCTTTCATGTGTATGTAGCCACCCTGCTACAGAGACTGCACCACTCCTTGTGGGGGCCACGAGGTAGGGAAATCACCGAGCCTTAATGTGGGGAAGCCGTGAAGGATTGAGGAAACTATGCCCTCACCGAGGCTCATCCAGAGCTGTTTGAAATTTGGACAGTAATTGTGCAATCCATTAGAGGAGAGATATTTTGGCACTACATTACCCAGAAAGCCCTGTCTCATTCGAGCAGCCAATTAAGGGCGGGCAATCTTTTAATTGGGTAAATGTGTCAAGCACGAACCAACTTCCGCCAGCCTCTGAAGAAGTATAAAACGAAACGCGTCAGGCAAAGACGGATTGGCTGTCACATTTATTGGAGAGAACAATGTTTCCATACCTGAAATAAAGCGTGATGCTAAACCACTGCTTCCCGAGTGCGTCTCACCCGGATGGGTAACCTGGAGCTTTCATGTGTATGTAGCCGCCCTGCTACAGAGACTGCACCACCCCTGGTGGTGGCCACGAGTTAGGAAAATCACCGAGCCTTAATGTGGGGAAGCCGTGAAGGATTGAGGAAACTACGCTCTCACCGAGGCTCATCCAGAGCTGTTTGAATTTTGGACAGTAATTGTGCAATACATTAGAGGCGAGATATTTTGGCACTACATTACCCAGAAAGCCCTGTCTCATTCGAGTAGCCAATTAAGGGCGGGCAATCTTTTAATTGGGTAAACGTGTCAAGCACGAACCAACTTCCGCCAGCCTCTGAAGAAGTATAAAACGAAACGCGTCAGGCAAAGACGGACTGGCTGTCACATTTCTTGGAGAGAACAATGTTTCCATACCTGAAATAAAGCGTGATGCTAAACCGCTGCTTCCCGAGTGCGTCTCACCCGGATGGGTAACCTGGAGCTTTCATGTTTATGTAGCCACCCTGCTACAGAGACTGCACCACTCCTTGTGGGGGCCACGAGGTAGGGAAATCACCGAGCCTTAATGTGGGGAAGCTGTGAAGGATTGAGGAAACTACGCTCTCACGAGGCTCATCCAGAGCTGTTTGAATTTTGGACAGTATTTGTGCAATCCATTAGAGGAGAGATATTTTGGCACTACTTTACCCAGAAAGCCCTGTCTCATTCGAGCAGCCAATTAAGGGCGGGCAATCTTTTAATTGGGTAAACGTGTCAAGCACGAACCAACTTCCGCCAGCCTCTGAAGAAGTATAAAACGAAACGCGTCAGGCAAAGACGGACTGGCTGTCACATTTATTGGAGAGAACAATGTTTCCATACCTGAAATGAAGCGTGATGCTAAACCACTGCTTCCCGAGTGCGTCTCACCCGGATGGGTAACCTGGAGCTTTCATGTGTATGTAGCCACCCTGCTACAGAGACTGCACCATCCCTGGTGGGGGCCACGTGGTAGGGAAATCACCGAGCCTTAATGTGGGGAAGCCGTGAAGGATTGAGGAAACTACGCTCTCACCGAGGCTCATCCAGAGCTGTTTGAACTTTGGACAGTAATTGTGCAATCCATTAGAGGAGAGATATTTTGGCACTACATTACCCAGAAATCCCTTTCTCATTCGAGCAGCCAATTAAGGGCTGGCAAACTTTTAATTGGGTAAACGTGTCAAGCGCGAACCAACTTCCGCCAGCCTCTGAAGAAGTATAAAACGAAACGCGTCAGGCAAAGACGGACTGGCTGTCATATTTATTGGAGAAAACAATGTTTCCATACCTGAAATAAAGCGTGATGCTAAACCACTGCTTCCCGAGTGCGTCTCACCCGGATGGGTAACCTGGAGCTTTCATGTGTATGTAGCCACCCTGCTACAGAGACTGCACCACCCCTGGTGGGGGCCACGAGGTAGGGAAATCACCGAGCCTTAATGTGGGGAAGCCGTGAAGGATTGAGGAAACTACGCTCTCACCGAGGCTCATCCAGAGCTGTTTGAATTTTGGACAGTAATTGTGCAATCCATAAGAGGAGAGATATTTTGGCACTACATTACGCAGAGAGCCCTGTCTCATTCGAGCAGCCAATTAAGGGCGGGCAATCTTTTAATTGGGTAAACTTGTCAAGCACGAACCAACTTCCGCCAGCCTCTGAAGAAGTATAAAACTAAACGCGTCAGGCAAAGACAGACTGGCTGTCACATTTATTGGAGAGAACAATGTTTCCATACCTGAAATAAAGCGTGATGCTAAACCACTGCTTCCCGAGTGCGTCTCACCCGGATGGGTAACCTGGAGCTTTCATGTGTATGTAGCCACCCTGCTACAGAGAGTGCACCACCCCTGGTGGGGGCCACGAGGTAGGGAAATCACAGAGCCTTAATGTGGGGAAGCCGTGAAGGATTGAGGAAACTACGCTCTCACGAGGCTCATCCAGAGCTGTTTGAATTTAGGACAGTAATTGTGCAATCCATTAGAGGCGAGATATTTTGGCACTACATTACCCAGAAAGCCCTGTCTCATTCGAGTAGCCAATTAAGGGCGGGCAATCTTTTAATTGGGTAAACGTGTCAAGCACGAACCAACTTCCGCCAGCCTCTGAAGAAGTATAAATCCAAACGCGTCAGGCAAAGATGGACTGGCTGTCACATTTATTGGAGAGAACAATGTTTCCATACCTGAAAAAAAGCGTGATGCTAAACCACTGCTTCCCGAGTGCGTCTCACCCGGATGGGTAACCTGGAGCTTTCATGTGTATGTAGCCACCCTGCTACAGAGACTGCACCACCCCTGGTGGGGGCCACGAGGTAGGGAAATCACCGAGCCTTAATGTGGGGAAGCCGTGAAGGATTGAGGAAACTACGCTCTCACCGAGGCTCATCCAGAGCTGTTTGAATTTTGGACAGTAATTGTGCAATGCATTAGAGGAGAGATATTTTGGCACTACATTACCCAGAAAGCCCTGTCTCGAGCAGCCAATTAAGGGCGGGCAATCTTTTAATTGGGTAAACGTGTCAAGCACGAACCAACTTCCGCCAGCATTTGAAGAAGTATAAAACGAAACGCGTCAGGCAAAGACGGACTGGCTGTCACATTTCTTGGAGAGAACAATGTTTCCATACCTGAAATAAAGCGTGATGCTAAACCACTGCTTCCCGAGTGCGTCTCACCCGGATGGGTAACCTGGAGCTTTCATGTGTATGTAGCCACCCTGCTACAGAGACTGCACCACTCCTTGTGGGGGCCACGAGGTAGGGAAATCACCGAGCCTTAATGTGGGGAAGCCGTGAAGGATTGAGGAAACTATGCCCTCACCGAGGCTCATCCAGAGCTGTTTGAAATTTGGACAGTAATTGTGCAATCCATTAGAGGAGAGATATTTTGGCACTACATTACCCATAAAGCCCTGTCTCATTCGAGCAGCCAATTAACGGCGGGCAATCTTTTAATTGGGTAAATGTGTCAAGCACAAACCAACTTCCGCCAGCCTCTGAAGAAGTATAAAACGAAACGCGTCAGGCAAAGACGGATTGGCTGTCACATTTATTGGAGAGAACAATGTTTCCATACCTGAAATAAAGCGTGATGCTAAACCACTGCTTCCCGAGTGCGTCTCACCCGGATGGGTAACCTGGAGCTTTCATGTGTATGTAGCCGCCCTGCTACAGAGACTGCACCACCCCTGGTGGGGGCCACGAGGTAGGGAAATCACAGAGCCTTAATGTGGGGAAGCCGTGAAGGATTGAGGAAACTACGCTCTCACGAGGCTCATCCAGAGCTGTTTGAATTTTGGACAGTAATTGTGCAATCCATTAGAGGAGAGATATTTTGGCACTACATTACCCAGAAAGCCCTGTCTCATTCGAGCACCAATTAAGGGCGGGCAATCTTTTAATTGGGTAAACGTGTCAAGCACGAACCAACTTCCGCCAGCCTCTGAAGAAGTATAAAAACGAAACGCGTCAGGCAAAGACGGACTGTCTGTCACATTTATTGGAGAGAACAATGTTTCCATACCTGAAATGAAGCGTGATGCTAAACCACTGCTTCCCGAGTGCGTCTCACCCGGATGGGTAACCTGGAGCTTTCATGTGTATGTAGCCGCCCTGCTACAGAGACTGCACCACCCCTGGTGGGGGCCACGAGGTAGGGAAATCACCGAGCCTTAATGTGGGGAAGCCGTGAAGGATTGAGGAAACTACGCTCTCACCGAGGCTCATCCAGAGCTGTTTGAACTTTGGACAGTAATTGTGCAATCCATTAAAGGAGAGATATTTTGGCACTACATTACCCAGAAATCCCTGTCTCATTCAAGCAGCCAATTAAGGGCGGGCAATCTTTTAATTGGGTAAACGTGTCAAGCATGAACCAACTTTCGCCAGCCTCTGAAGAAGTGTTAAACGAAACGCGTCAGGCAAAGACGGACTGGCTGTCACATTTATTGGAGAGAACAATGTTTCCATACCTGAAATAAAGCGTGATGCTAAACCACTGCTTCCCGGGTGCGTCTCACCCGGATGGGTAACCTGGAGCTTTCATGTGTATGTAGCCACCCTGCTACAGAGACTGCACCACCCCTGGTGGGGGCCACGAGGTAGGGAAATCACAGAGCCTTAATGTGGGGAAGCCGTGAAGGATTGAGGAAACTACGCTCTCACGAGGCTCATCCAGAGCTGTTTGAATTTTGGACAGTAATTGTGCAATCCATTAGAGGAGAGATATTTTGGCACTACATTACCCAGAAAGCCCTGTCTCATTCGAGCAGCCAATTAAGGGCGGGCAATCTTTTAATTGGGTAAATGTGTCAAGCACGAACCAACTTCCGCCAGCCTCTGAAGAAGTATAAAACGAAACGCGTCAGGCAAAGACGGATTGGCTGTCACATTTATTGGAGAGAACAATGTTTCCATACCTGAAATAAAGCGTGATGCTAAACCACTGCTTCCCGAGTGCGTCTCACCCGGATGGGTAACCTGGAGCTTTCATGTGTATGTAGCCGCCCTGCTACAGAGACTGCACCACCCCTGGTGGGGGCCACGAGGTAGGGAAATCACAGAGCCTTAATGTGGGGAAGCCGTGAAGGATTGAGGAAACTACGCTCTCACGAGGCTCATCCAGAGCTGTTTGAATTTTGGACAGTAATTGTGCAATCCATTAGAGGAGAGATATTTTGGCACTACATTACCCAGAAAGCCCTGTCTCATTCGAGCAGCCAATTAAGGGCGGGAAATCTTTTAATTGGGTAAACGTGTCAAGCATGAACCAACTTTCGCCAGCCTCTGAAGAAGTATAAAACTAAACGCGTCAGGCAAAGACAGACTGGCTGTCACATTTATTGGAGAGAACAATGTTTCCATACCTGAAATGAAGCGTGATGCTAAACCACTGCTTCCCGAGTGCGTCTCACCCGGAAGGGTAACCTGGAGCTTTCATGTGTATGTAGCCACCCTGCTACAGAGACTGCACCACCCCTGGTGGGGGCCACGAGGCAGGGAAATCACCGAGCCTTAATGTGGGGAAGCCGTGAAGGATTGAAGAAACTACGCCCTCACCGAGGCTCATCCAGAGCTGTTTGAATTTTGGACAGTAATTGTGCAATCCATTAGAGGCGAGATATTTTGGCACTACATTACCCAGAAAGCCCTGTCTCATTCGAGCAGCCAATTAAGGGCGGGCAATCTTTTAATTGGGTAAACGTGTCAAGCACGAACCAACTTCCGCCAGCCTCTGAAGAAGTATAAAACGAAACGCGTGAGGCAAAGACGGACTGGTTGTCACATTTATTGGAGAGAACAATGTTTCCATACCTGAAATAAAGCGTGATGCTAAACCACTGCTTCCCGAGTGCGTCTCACCGGATGGGTAACCTGGAGCTTTCATGTGTATGTAGCCACCCTGCTACAGAGACTGCACCACCCCTGGTGGGGGCCACGAGGTAGGGAAATCACCGAGCCTTAATGTGGGGAAGCCGTGAAGGATTGAGGAAACTACGCTCTCACCGAGGCTCATCCAGAGCTGTTTGAATTTTGGACAGTAATTGTGCAATGCATTAGAGGAGAGATATTTTGGCACTACATTACCCAGAAAGCCCTGTCTCGAGCAGCCAATTAAGGGCGGGCAATCTTTTAATTGGGTAAACGTGTCAAGCACGAACCAACTTCCGCCAGCATCTGAAAAAGTATAAAACGAAACGCGTCAGGCAAAGACGGACTGGCTGTCACATTTCTTGGAGAGAACAATGTTTCCATACCTGAAATAAAGCGTGATGCTAAACCACTGCTTCCCGAGTGCGTCTCACCCGGATGGGTAACCTGGAGCTTTCATGTGTATGTAGCCACCCTGCTACAGAGACTGCACCACTCCTTGTGGGGGCCACGAGGTAGGGAAATCACCGAGCCTTAATGTGGGGAAGCCGTGAAGGATTGAGGAAACTATGCCCTCACCGAGGCTCATCCAGAGCTGTTTGAAATTTGGAAAGTAATTGTGCAATCCATTGGAGGAGAGATATTTTGGCACTACATTACCCAGAAAGCCCTGTCTCATTCGAGCAGCCAATTAAGGGCGGGCAATCTTTTAATTGGGTAAATGTGTCAAGCACGAACCAACTTCCGCCAGCCTCTGAAGAAGTATAAAACGAAACGCGTCAGGTAAAGACGGATTGGCTGTCACATTTATTGGAGAGAACAATGTTTCCATACCTGAAATAAAGCGTGATGCTAAACCACTGCTTCCCGAGTGCGTCTCACCCGGATGGGTAACCTGGAGCTTTCATGTGTATGTAGCCGCCCTGCTACAGAGACTGCACCACCCCTGGTGGGGGCCACGAGGTAGGGAAATCACAGAGCCTTAATGTGGGGAAGCCGTGAAGGATTGAGGAAACTACGCTCTCACGAGGCTCATCCAGAGCTGTTTGAATTTTGGACAGTAATTGTGCAATCCATTAGAGGAGAGATATTTTGGCACTACATTACCCAGAAAGCCCTGTCTCATTCGAGCACCAATTAAGGGCGGGCAATCTTTTAATTGGGTAAACGTGTCAAGCACGAACCAACTTCCGCCAGCCTCTGAAGAAGTATAAAAACGAAACGCGTCAGGCAAAGACGGACTGGCTGTCACATTTATTGGAGAGAACAATGTTTCCATACCTGAAATGAAGCGTGATGCTAAACCACTGCTTCCTGAGTGCGTCTCACACGGATGGGTAAATTGGAGCTTTCATATGTATGTAGCCACCCTGCTACAGAGACTGCACCACCCCGGTGGGGTCCACGAGGTAGGAAAATCACCGAGCCTTAATGTGGGGAAGCCGTGAAGGATTGAGGAAACTACGCTCTCACCGAGGCTAATCCAGAGCTGTTTGAACTTTGGACAGTAATTGTGCAATCCATTAAAGGAGAGATATTTTGGCACTACATTACCCAGAAATCCCTGTCTCATTCAAGCAGCCAATTAAGGGCGGGCAATCTTTTAATTGGGTAAACGTGTCAAGCATGAACCAACTTTCGCCAGCCTCTGAAGAAGTGTTAAACGAAACGCGTCAGGCAAAGACGGACTGGCTGTCACATTTATTGGAGAGAACAATGTTTTCATACCTGAAATAAAGCGTGATGCTAAACCACTGCTTCCCGGGTGCGTCTCACCCGGATGGGTAACCTGGAGCTTTCATGTGTATGTAGCCACCCTGCTACAGAGACTGCACCACCCCTGGTGGGGGCCACGAGGTAGGGAAATCACTGAGCCTTAATGTGGGGAAGCTGTGAAGGATTGAGGAAACTACGCTCTCACCGAGGCTCATCCAGAGCTGCTTGAATTTTGGACAGTAATTGTGCAATCCATTAGAGGAGAGATATTTTGGCACTACATTACCCAGAAAGCCCTTTCTCATTCGAGCAGCCAATTAAGGGCGGGCAATCTTTTAATTGGGTAAACGTGTCAAGCACGAACCAACTTCCGCCAGCCTCTGAAGAAGTATAAAACGAAACTCGTCAGGCAAAGACGGATTGGCTGTCACATTTATTGGAGAGAACAATGTTTCCATACCTGAAATAAAGCGTGATGCTAAACCACTGCTTCCCGAGTGCGTCTCACCCGGATGGGTAACCTGGAGCTTTCATGTGTATGTAGCCACCCTGCTACAGAGAGTGCACCACCCCTGGTGGGGGCCACGAGGTAGGGAAATCACAGAGCCTTAATGTGGGGAAGCCGTGAAGGATTGAGGAAACTACGCTCTCACGAGGCTCATCCAGAGCTGTTTGAATTTTGGACAGTAATTGTGCAATCCATTAGAGAGATATTTTGGCACTACATTACCCAGAAAGCCCTGTCTCATTCGAGCAGCCAATTAAGGGCGGGAAATCTTTTAATTGGGTAAACGTGTCAAGCATGAACCAACTTTCGCCAGCCTCTGAAGAAGTATAAAACTAAACGCGTCAGGCAAAGACAGACTGGCTGTCACATTTATTGGAGAGAACAATGTTTCCATACCTGAAATGAAGCGTGATGCTAAACCACTGCTTCCCGAGTGCGTCTCACCCGGAAGGGTAACCTGGAGCTTTCATGTGTATGTAGCCACCCTGCTACAGAGACTGCACCACCCCTGGTGGGGGCCACGAGGCAGGGAAATCACCGAGCCTTAATGTGGGGAAGCCGTGAAGGATTGAAGAAACTACGCCCTCACCGAGGCTCATCCAGAGCTGTTTGAATTTTGGACAGTAATTGTGCAATCCATTAGAGGCGAGATATTTTGGCACTACATTACCCAGAAAGCCCTGTCTCATTCGAGCAGCCAATTAAGGGCGGGCAATCTTTTAATTGGGTAAACGTGTCAAGCACGAACCAACTTCCGCCAGCCTCTGAAGAAGTATAAAACGAAACGCGTGAGGCAAAGACGGACTGGTTGTCACATTTATTGGAGAGAACAATGTTTCCATACCTGAAATAAAGCGTGATGCTAAACCACTGCTTCCCGAGTGCGTCTCACCGGATGGGTAACCTGGAGCTTTCATGTGTATGTAGCCACCCTGCTACAGAGACTGCACCACCCCTGGTGGGGGCCACGAGGTAGGGAAATCACCGAGCCTTAATGTGGGGAAGCCGTGAAGGATTGAGGAAACTACGCTCTCACCGAGGCTCATCCAGAGCTGTTTGAATTTTGGACAGTAATTGTGCAATCCATTAGAGGAGAGATATTTTGGCACTACATTACGCAGAAAGCCCTGTCTCATTCGAGCAGTCAATTAAGGGCGGGCAATCTTTTAATTGGGTAAACTTGTCAAGCACGCACCAACTTCCGCCAGCCTCTGAAGAAGTATAAAACTAAACGCGTCAGGCAAAGACAGACTGGCTGTCACATTTATTGGAGAGAACAATGTTTCCATACCTGAAATAAAGCGTGATGCTAAACCACTGCTTCCCGTGTGCGTCTCACCCGGATGGGTAACCTGGAGCTTTCATGTGTATGTAGCCACCCTGCTACAGACACTGCACCACCCCTGGTGGTGGCCACGAGGTAGGAAAATCACCGAGCCTTAATGTGGGGAAGCCGTGAAGGATTGAGGAAACTACGCTCTCACCGAGGCTCATCCAGAGCTGTTTGAATTTTGGACAGTAATTGTGCAATCCATTAGAGGAGAGATATTTTGGCACTACATTACCCAGAAATCCCTCTCTCATTCGAGCAGCCAATTAAGGGCGGGCAAACTTTTAATTGGGTAATCGTGTCAAGCACGAACCAACTTCCGCCAGCCTCTGAAGAAGTATAAAACGAAACGCGTCAGGCAAAGACAGACTGGCTGTCATTAGAGGAGAGATATTTTGGCACTACCTTACGCAGAAAGCCCTGTCTCCTTCGAGCAGCCAATTAAGGGCGGGCAATCTTTTAATTGGGTAAACTTGTCAAGCACGAACCAACTTCCGCCAGCCTCTGAAGAAGTATAAAACTAAACGCGTCAGGCAAAGACAGACTGGCTGTCACATTTATTGGAGAGAACAATGTTTCCATACCTGAAATAAAGCGTGATGCTAAACCACTGCTTCCCGAGTGCGTCTCACCCGGATGGGTAACCTGGAGCTTTCATGTGTATGTAGCCACCCTGCTACAGAGACTGCACCACCCCTGGTGGTGGCCACGAGGTAGGAAAATCACCGAGCCTTAATGTGGGGAAGCCGTGAAGGATTGAGGAAACTACGCTGTCACCGAGGCCCATCCAGAGCTGTTTGAATTTTGGACAGTAATTGTGCAATCCATTAGAGGGGAGATATTTTGGCACTACATTACCCAGAAAGCCCTGTCTCATTCGAGTAGCCAATTAAGGGCGGGCAATCTTTGAATTGAGTAAACGTGTCAAGCACAAACCAACTTCCGCCAGCCTCTGAAGAAGTATAAATCCAAACGCGTCAGGCAAAGACGGACTGGCTGTCACATTTATTGGAGAGAACAATGTTTCCATACCTGAAATAAAGCGTGATGCTAAACCACTGCTTCCCGAGTGCGTCTCACCCGGATGGGTAACCTGGAGCTTTCATGTGTATGTAGCCACCCTGCTACAGAGACTGCACCACCCCTGGTGGGGGCCACGAGGTAGGGAAATCACCGAGCCTTAATGTGGGGAAGCCGTGAAGGATTGAGGAAACTACGCTCTCACCGAGGCTCATCCAGAGCTGTTTTAATTTTGGACAGTAATTGTGCAATCCATTAGAGGAGAGATATTTTGGCACTACATTACTCAGAAAGCCCTGTCTCGAGCAGCCAATTAAGGGCGGGCAATCTTTTAATTGGGTAAACGTGTCAAGCACGAACCAACTTCCGCCAGCATCTGAAGAAGTATAAAACGAAACGCGTCAGGCAAAGACGGACTGGCTGTCACATTTCTTGGAGAGAACAATGTTTCCATACCTGAAATAAAGCGTGATGCTAAACCACTGCTTCCCGAGTGCGTCTCACCCGGATGGGTAACCTGGAGCTTTCATGTGTATGTAGCCACCCTGCAACAGAGACTGCACCACTCCTTGTGGGGGCCACGAGGTAGGGAAATCACCGAGCCTTAATGTGGGGAAGCCGTGAAGGATTGAGGAAACTATGCCCTCACCGAGGCTCATCCAGAGCTGTTTGAATTTTGGACAGTAATTGTGCAATCCATTAGAGGAGAGATATTTTGGCACTACATTACCCAGAAAGCCCTGTCTCATTCGAGCAGCCAATTAAGGGCGGGCAATCTTTTACTTGGGTAAATGTGTCAAGCACGAACCAACTTCCGCCAGCCTCTGAAGAAGTATAAAACGAAACGCGTCAGGCAAAGACGGATTGGCTGTCACATTTATTGGAGAGAACAATGTTTCCATACCTGAAATAACGCGTGATGTTAAACCACTGCTTCCCGAGTGCGTCTCACCCGGATGGGTAACCTGGAGCTTTCATGTGTATGTAGCCACCCTGCTACAGAGACTGCACCACCCCTGGTGGGGCCACGAGGTAGGGAAATCACAGAGCCTTAATGTGGGGAAGCCGTGAAGGATTGAGGAAACTACGCTCTCACGAGGCTCATCCAGAGCTGTTTGAATTTTGGACAGTAATTGCACAATCCATTAGAGGAGAGATATTTTGGCACTACATTACCCAGAAAGCCCTGTCTCATTCGAGCAGCCAATTAAGGGCGGGCAATATTTTAATTGGGTAAACGTGTCAAGCACGAACCAACTTCCGCCAGCCTCTGAAGAAGTATAAAAACGAAACGCGTCAGGCAAAGACGGACTGGCTGTCACATTTATTGGAGAGAACAATGTTTCCATACCTGAAATGAAGCGTGATGCTAAACCACTGCTTCCTGAGTGCGTCTCACCCGGATGGGTAACCTGGAGCTTTTATGTGTATGTAGCCACCCTGCTACAGAGACTGCACCACCCCTGGTGGGGGCCACGAGGTAGGGAAATCACCGAGCCTTTATGTGGGGAAGCCGTGAAGGATTGAGGAAACTACGCTCTCACCGAGGCTCATCCAGAGCTGTTTGAACTTTGGACAGTAATTGTGCAATCCATTAGAGGAGAGATATTTTGGCACTACATTACCCAGAAAGCCCTGTCTCATTCGAGCAGCCAATTAAGGGCGGGCAATCTTTTAATTGGGTAAACGTGTCAAGCACGAACCAACTTCCGCCAGCCTCTGAAGAAGTATAAAATGAAACGCATCAGGCAAAGACGGACTGGCTGTCACATTTATTGGAGAGAACAATGTTTCCATACCTGAAATGAAGCGTGATGCTAAACCACTGCTTCCTGAGTGCGTCTCACCCGGATGGGTAACCTGGAGCTTTCATGTGTATGTAGCCACCCTGCTACAGAGACTGCACCACCCCTGGTGGGGGCCACGAGGTAGGGAAATCACTGAGCCTTAATGTGGGGAAGCCGTGAAGGATTGAGGAAACTACGCTCTCATGAGGCTCATCCAGAGCTGTTTGAATTTTGGACAGTAATTGTGCAATCCATTAGAGGAGAGATATTTTGGCACTACATTACCCAGAAAGCTCTGTCTCATTCGAGCAGCCAATTAAGGGCGGGCAATCTTTTAATTGGGTAAACGTGTCAAGCACGAACCAACTTCCGCCAGCCTCTGAAGAAGATAAAAAACGAAACGCGTCAGGCAAAGACGGACTGGCTGTCACATTTATTGGAGAGAACAATATTTCCATACCTGAAATGAAGCGTGATGCTAAACCACTGCTTCCCGAGTGCGTCTCACCCGGATGGGTAACCTGGAGCTTTCATGTGTATGTAGCCACCCTGCTACAGAGACTGCACCACCCCTGGTGGGGGCCACGAGGTAGGGAAATCACCGAGCCTTAATGTGGGGAAGCCGTGAAGGATTGAGGAAACTACGCTCTCACCGAGGCTCATCCAGAGCTGTTTGAATTTTGGACAGTAATTGTGCAATCCATTAGAGGAGAGATATTTTGGCACTACATTACCCAGAAAGCCCTGTCTCGAGCAGCCAATTAAGGGTGGGCAATCTTTTAATTGGGTAAACGTGTCAAGCACGAACCAACTTCCGCCAGCCTCTGAAGAGGTATAAAACGAAACGCGTCAGGGAAAGACGGACTGGCTGTCACATTTCTTGGAGAGAACAATGTTTCCATACCTGAAATAAAGCGTGATGCTAAACCACTGCTTCCCGAGTGCGTCTCACCCGGATGGGTAACCTGGAGCTTTCATGTGTATGTAGCCACCCTGCTACAGAGACTGCACCACCCCTTGTGGGGGCCACGAGGTAGGGAAATCACCGAGCCTTAATGTGGGGAAGCCGTGAAGCATTGAGGAAACTACGCCCTCACCGAGGCTCATCCAGAGCTGTTTGAATTTTGGACAGTAATTGTGCAATCCATTAGAGGAGAGATATTTTGGCACTACATTACCCAGAAAGCCCTGTCTCATTCGAGCAGCCAATTAAGGGCAGGCAATCTTTTAATTGGGTAAATGTGTCAAGCACGAACCAACTTCCGCCAGCCTCTGAAGAAGTATAAAACGAAACGCGTCAGGCAAAGACGGATTGGCTGTCACATTTATTGGAGAGAACAATGTTTCCATACCTGAAATAAAGCGTGATGCTAAACCACTGCTTCCCGAGTGCGTCTCACCCGGATGGGTAACCTGGACCTTTCATGTGTATGTAGCCACCCTGCTACAGAGACTGTACCACCCCTGGTGGGGGCCACGAGGTAGGGAAATCACAGAGCCTTAATGTGGGGAAGCCGTGAAGGATTGAGGAAACTACGCTCTCATGAGGCTCATCCAGAGCTGTTTGAATTTTGGACAGTATTTGTGCAATCCATTAGAGGAGAGATATTTTGGCACCACATTACCCAGAAAGCCCTGTCTCATTCGAGCAGCCAATTAAGGGCGGGCAAACTTTTAATTGGGTAAACGTGTCAAGCACGAACCAACTTCCGCCAGCCTCTGAAGAAGTATAAAACGAAACGCGTCAGGCAAAGACGGACTGGCTGTCATATTTATTGGAGAGAACAATGTTTCCATACCTGAAATAAAGCGTGATGCTAAACCACTGCTTCCCGAGTGCGTCGCACCCGGATGGGTAACCTGGAGCTTTCATGTGTATGTAGCCACCCTGCTACAGAGACTGCACCACCCCTGGTGGGGGCCACGAGGTAGGGAAATCACGAGCCTTAATGTGGGGAAGCCGTGAAGGATTGAGGAAACTACGCTCTCACCGAGGCTCATCCAGAGCTATTTGAATTTTGGACAGTAATTGTGCAATCCATTAGATGAGAGATATTTTGGCACTACATTACGCAGAAAGCCCTGTCTCATTCGAGCAGCCAATTAAGGGCGGGCAATCTTTTAATTGGGTAAACTTGTCAAGCACGAACCAACTTCCGCCAGCCTCTGAAGAAGTATAAAACTAAACGCGTCAGGCAAAGACAGACTGGCTGTCACATTTATTGGAGAGAACAATGTTTCCATACCTGAAATAAAGCGTGATGCTAAACCACTGCTTCCTGAGTGCGTCTCACCCGGATGGGTAACCTGGAGCTTTCATGTGTATGTAGCCACCCTGCTACAGAGACTGCACCACCCCTGGTGGTGGCCACGAGTTAGGAAAATCACCGAGCCTTAATGTGGGGAAGCCGTGAAGGATTGAGGAAACTACGCTCTCATGAGGCTCATCCAGAGCTGTTTGAATTTTGGACAGTATTTGTGCAATCCATTAGAGGAGAGATATTTTGGCACCACATCACCCAGAAAGCCCTGTCTCATTCGAGCAGCCAATTAAGGGCGGGCAAACTTTTAATTGGGTAAACGTGTCAAGCACAAACCAACTTCCGCCAGCCTCTGAAGAAGTATAAAACGAAACGCGTCAGGCAAAGACGGACTGGCTGTCATATTTATTGGAGAGAACAATGTTTCCATACCTGAAATAAAGCGTGATGCTAAACCACTGCTTCCCGAGTGCGTCTCTCCCGGATGGGTAACCTGGAGCTTTCATGTGTATGTAGCCACCCTGCTACAGAGACTGCACCACCCCTGGTGGTGGCCACGAGGTAGGAAAATCACCGAACCTTAATGTGGGGAAGCCGTGAAGGATTGAGGAAACTACGCTCTCACCGAGGCCCATCCAGAGCTGTTTGAATTTTGGACAGTAATTGTGCAATCCATTAGAGGGGAGATATTTTGGCACTACATTACCCAGAAAGCCCTGTCTCATTCGAGTAGCCAATTAAGGGCGGGCAATCTTTGAATTGGGTAAACGTGTCAAGCACGAACCAACTTCCGCCAGCCTCTGAAGAAGTATAAATCCAAACGCGTCAGGCAAAGACTGAATGGCTGTCACATTTATTGGAGAGAACAATGTTTCCATACCTGAAATAAAGCGTGATGCTAAACCACTGCTTCCCGAGTGCGTCTCACCCGGATGGGTAACCTGGAGCTTTCATGTGTATGAAGCCACCCTGCTACAGAGACTGCACCACCCCTGGTGGGGGCCACGAGGTAGGGAAATCACCGAGCCTTAATCTGGGGAAGCCGTGAAGGATTGAGGAAACTACGCTCTCACCGAGGCTCATCCAGAGCTGTTTGAATTTTGGACAGTAATTGTGCAATCCATTAGAGGAGAGATATTTTGGCACTACATTACCCAGAAAGCCCTGTCTCGAGCAGCCAATTAAGGGCGGGCAAACTTTTAATTGGGTAAACGTGTCAAGCACGAACCAACTTCCGCCAGCATCTGAAGAAGTATAAAACGAAACGCGTCAGGCAAAGACGGACTGGCTGTCACATTTCTTGGAGAGAACAATGTTTCCATACCTGAAATAAAGCGTGATGCTAAACCACTGCTTCCCGAGTGCGTCTCACCCGGATGGGTAACCTGGAGCTTTCATGTGTATGTAGCCACCCTGCAACAGAGACTGCACCACTCCTTGTGGGGGCCACGAGGTAGGGAAATCACCGAGCCTTAATGTGGGGAAGCCGTGAAGGATTGAGGAAACTACGCTCTCACGAGGCTCATCCAGAGCTGTTTGAATTTTGGACAGTAATTGCGCAATCCATTAGAGGAGAGATATTTTGGCACTACATTACCCAGAAAGCCCTGTCTCATTCGAGCAGCCAATTAAGGGCGGGCAATCTTTTAATTGGGTAAACGTGTCAAGCACGAACCAACTTCCGCCAGCCTCTGAAGAAGTATAAAAACGAAACGCGTCAGGCAAAGACGGACTGGCTGTCACATTTATTGGAGAGAACAATGTTTCCATACCTGAAATGAAGCGTGATGCTAAACCACTGCTTCCTGAGTGCGTCTCACCCGGATGGGTAACCTGGAGCTTTCATGTGTATGTAGCCACCCTGCTACAGAGACTGCACCACCCC
Organism: Triturus cristatus; assembly: GCF_964204655.1. NCBI lineage: Eukaryota > Metazoa > Chordata > Amphibia > Caudata > Salamandridae > Triturus > Triturus cristatus. Next base: position 60,755 of record NW_028187518.1, read on the forward strand.
TGGTGGGGGCCACGAGGTAGGGAAATCACCGAGCCTTTATGTGGGGAAGCCGTGAAGGATTGAGGAAACTACGCTCTCACCGAGGCTCATCCAGAGCTGTTTGAACTTTGGACAGTAATTGTGCAATCCATTAGAGGAGAGATATTTTGGCACTACATTACCCAGAAAGCCCTGTCTCATTCGAGCAGCCAATTAAGGGCGGGCAATCTTTTAATTGGGTAAACGTGTCAAGCACAAACCAACTTCCGCCAGCCTCTGAAGAAGTATAAAACGAAACGCGTCAGGCAAAGACGGACTGGCTGTCACATTTATTGGAGAGAACAATGTTTCCATACCTGAAATGAAGCGTGATGCTAAACCACTGCTTCCTGAGTGCGTCTCACCCGGATGGGTAACCTGGAGCTTTCATGTGTATGTAGCCACCCTGCTACAGAGACTGCACCACCCCTGGTGGGGGCCACGAGGTAGGGAAATCACCGAGCCTTAATGTGGGGAAGCCGTGAAGGATTGAGGAAACTACGCTCTCACGAGGCTCATCCAGAGCTGTTTGAATTTTGGACAGTAATTGTGCAATCCATTAGAGGAGAGATATTTTGGCACTACATTACCCAGAAAGCTCTGTCTCATTCGAGCAGCCAATTAAGGGCGGGCAATCTTTTAATTGGGTAAACGTGTCAAGCACGAACCAACTTCCGCCAGCCTCTGAAGAAGATAAAAAACGAAACGCGTCAGGCAAAGACGGACTGGCTGTCACATTTATTGGAGAGAACAATATTTCCATACCTGAAATGAAGCATGATGCTAAACCACTGCTTCCCGAGTGCGTCTCACCCGGATGGGTAACCTGGAGCTTTCATGTGTATGTAGCCACCCTGCTACAGAGACTGCACCACCCCTGGTGGGGGCCACGAGGTAGGGAAATCACCGAGCCTTAATGTGGGGAAGCCGTGAAGGATTGAGGAAACTACGCTCTCACCGAGGCTCATCCAGAGCTGTTTGAACTTTGGACAGTAATTGTGCAATCCATTAGAGGAGAGATATTTTGGCACTACATTACCCAGAAATCCCTGTCTCATTCGAGCAGCTAATTAAGGGCGGTCAATCTTTTAATTGGGTAAACGTGTCAAGCACGAACCAACTTCCGCCAGCCTCTGAAGAAGTATAAAACGAAACGCGTCAGGCAAAGACGGACTGGCTGTCACATTTATTGGAGAGAACAATGTTTCCATACCTGAAATAAAGCGTGATGCTAAACCACTGCTTCCCGAGTGCGTCTCACCCGGATGGGTAACCTGGAGCTTTCATCTGTATGTAGCCACCCTGCTACAGAGACTGCACCACCCCTGGTGGGGGCCACGAGGTAGGGAAATCACCGAGCCTTAATGTGGGGAAGCCGTGAAGGATTGAGGAAACTACGCTCTCACCGAGGCTCATCCAGAGCTGTTTGAATTTTGGACAGTAATTGTGCAATCCATTAGAGGAGAGATATTTTGGCACTACATTACCCAGAAAGCCCTGTCTCGAGCAGCCAATTAAGGGTGGGCAATCTTTTAATTGGGTAAACGTGTCAAGCACGAACCAACTTCCGCCAGCCTCCGAAGAAGTATAAAACGAAACGCGTCAGGGAAAGACGGACTGGCTGTCACATTTCTTGGAGAGAACAATGTTTCCATACCTGAAATAAAGCGTGATGCTAAACCACTGCTTCCCGAGTGCGTCTCACCTGGATGGGTAACCCGGAGCTTTCATGTGTATGTAGCCACCCTGCTACAGAGACTGCACCACCCCTTGTGGGGGCCACGAGGTAGGGAAATCACCGAGCCTTAATGTGGGGAAGCCGTGAAGCATTGAGGAAACTACGCCCTCACCGAGGCTCATCCAGAGCTGTTTGAATTTTGGACAGTAATTGTGCAATCCATTAGAGGAGAGATATTTTGGCACTACATTACCCAGAAAGCCCTGTCTCATTCGAGCAGCCAATTAAGGGCAGGCAATCTTTTAATTGGGTAAATGTGTCAAGCACGAACCAACTTCCGCCAGCCTCTGAAGAAGTATAAAACGAAACGCGTCAGGCAAAGACGGATTGGCTGTCACATTTATTGGAGAGAACAATGTTTCCATACCTGAAATAAAGCGTGATGCTAAACCACTGCTTCCCGAGTGCGTCTCACCCGGATGGGTAACCTGGACCTTTCATGTGTATGTAGCCACCCTGCTACAGAGACTGCACCACCCCTGGTGGGGGCCACGAGGTAGGGAAATCACAGAGCCTTAATGTGGGGAAGCCGTGAAGGATTGAGGAAACTACGCTCTCATGAGGCTCATCCAGAGCTGTTTGAATTTTGGACAGTATTTGTGCAATCCATTAGAGGAGAGATATTTTGGCACTACATTACCCAGAAAGCCCTGTCTCATTCGAGCAGCCAATTAAGGGCGGGCAAACTTTTAATTGGGTAAACGTGTCAAGCACGAACCAACTTCTGCCAGCCTCTGAAGAAGTATATTCGAAACGCGTCAGGCGAAGGCGGACTGGCGGTCACATTTATTGGAGATAACAATGTTTCCATACCTGAAATAAAGCGTGATGCTAAACCACTGCTTCCCGAGTGCGTCTCACCCGGATGGGTAACCTGGAGCTTTCATGTGTATGTAGCCACCCTGCTACAAAGACTGCACCACCCCTGGTGGGGGCCACGAGGTAGGGAAATCACCGAGCCTTAATGTGGGGAAGCCGTGAAGGATTGAGGAAACTACGCTCTCACCGAGGCTCATCCAGAGCTGTTTGAATTTTGGACAGTAATTGTGCAATCCATTAGAGGAGAGATATTTTGGCACTACATTACGCAGAAAGCCCTGTCTCATTCGAGCAGCCAATTAAGGGCGGGCAATCTTTTAATTGGGTAAACTTGTCAAGCACGAACCAACTTCCGCCAGCCTCTGAAGAAGTATAAAACTAAACGCGTCAGGCAAAGACAGACTGGCTGTCACATTTATTGGAGAGAACAATGTTTCCATACCTGAAATAAAGCGTGATGCTAAACCACTGCTTCCCGAGTGCGTCTCACCCGGATGGGTAACCTGGAGCTTTCATGTGTATGTAGCCACCCTGCTACAGAGACTGCACCACCCCTGGTGGGGGCCACGAGGTAGGGAAATCACTGAGCCTTAATGTGGGGAAGCCGTGAAGGATTGAGGAAACTACGCTCTCATGAGGCTCATCCAGAGCTGTTTGAATTTTGGACAGTAATTGTGCAATCCATTAGAGGAGAGATATTTTGGCACTACATTACCCAGAAAGCTCTGTCTCATTCGAGCAGCCAATTAAGGGCGGGCAATCTTTTAATTGGGTAAACGTGTCAAGCACGAACCAACTTCCGCCAGCCTCTGAAGAAGATAAAAAACGAAACGCGTCAGGCAAAGACGGACTGGCTGTCACATTTATTGGAGAGAACAATATTTCCATACCTGAAATGAAGCGTGATGCTAAACCACTGCTTCCCGAGTGCGTCTCACCCGGATGGGTAACCTGGAGCTTTCATGTGTATGTAGCCACCCTGCTACAGAGACTGCACCACCCCTGGTGGGGGCCACGAGGTAGGGAAATCACCGAGCCTTAATGTGGGGAAGCCGTGAAGGATTGAGGAAACTACGCTCTCATCGAGGCTCATCCAGAGCTGTTTGAATTTTGGACAGTAATTGTGCAATCCATTAGAGGAGAGATATTTTGGCACTACATTACCCAGAAAGCCCTGTCTCGAGCAGCCAATTAAGGGTGGGCAATCTTTTAATTGGGTAAACGTGTCAAGCACGAACCAACTTCCGCCAGCCTCTGAAGAGGTATAAAACGAAACGCGTCAGGGAATGACGGACTGGCTGTCACATTTCTTGGAGAGAACAATGTTTCCATACCTGAAATAAAAAGTGATGCTAAACCACTGCTTCCCGAGTGCGTCTCACCCGGATGGGTAACCTGGAGCTTTCATGTGTATGTAGCCACCCTGCTACAGAGACTGCACCACCCCTTGTGGGGGCCACGAGGTAGGGAAATCACCGAGCCTTAATGTGGGGAAGCCGTGAAGCATTGAGGAAACTACGCCCTCACCGAGGCTCATCCAGAGCTGTTTGAATTTTGGACAGTAATTGTGCAATCCATTAGAGGAGAGATATTTTGGCACTACATTACCCAGAAAGCCCTGTCTCATTCGAGCAGCCAATTAAGGGCAGGCAATCTTTTAATTGGGTAAATGTGTCAAGCACGAACCAACTTCCGCCAGCCTCTGAAGAAGTATAAAACGAAACGCGTCAGGCAAAGACGGATTGGCTGTCACATTTATTGGAGAGAACAATGTTTCCATACCTGAAATAAAGCGTGATGCTAAACCACTGCTTCCCGAGTGCGTCTCACCCGGATGGGTAACCTGGACCTTTCATGTGTATGTAGCCACCCTGCTACAGAGACTGCACCACCCCTGGTGGTGGCCACGAGTTAGGAAAATCACCGAGCCTTAATGTGGGGAAGCCGTGAAGGATTGAGGAAACTACGCTCTCATGAGGCTCATCCAGAGCTGTTTGAATTTTGGACAGTATTTGTGCAATCCATTAGAGGAGAGATATTTTGGCACCACATTACCCAGAAAGCCCTGTCTCATTCGAGCAGCCAATTAAGGGCGGGCAAACTTTGAATTGGGTAAACGTGTCAAGCACGAACCATCTTCCGCCAGCCTCTGAAGAAGTATAAATCCAAACGCGTCAGGCAAAGACGGACTGGCTGTCACATTTATTGGAGAGAACAATGTTTCCATACCTGAAATAAAGCGTGATGCTAAACCACTGCTTCCCGAGTGCGTCTCACCCGGATGGGTAACCTGGAGCTTTCATGTGTATGAAGCCACCCTGCTACAGAGACTGCACCACCCCTGGTGGGGGCCACGAGGTAGGGAAATCACCGAGCCTTAATCTGGGGAAGCCGTGAAGGATTGAGGAAACTACGCTCTCACCGAGGCTCATCCAGAGCTGTTTGAATTTTGGACAGTAATTGTGCAATCCATTAGAGGAGAGATATTTTGGCACTACATTACCCAGAAAGCCCTGTCTCGAGCAGCCAATTAAGGGCGGGCAATCTTTTAATTGGGTAAACGTGTCAAGCACGAACCAACTTCCGCCAGCATCTGAAGAAGTATAAAACGAAACGCGTCAGGCAAAGACGGACTGGCTGTCACATTTCTTGGAGAGAACAATGTTTCCATACCTGAAATAAAGCGTGATGCTAAACCACTGCTTCCCGAGTGCGTCTCACCCGGATGGGTAACCTGGAGCTTTCATGTGTATGTAGCCACCCTGCAACAGAGACTGCACCACTCCTTGTGGGGGCCACGAGGTAGGGAAATCACCGAGCCTTAATGTGGGGAAGCCGTGAAGGATTGAGGAAACTATGCCCTCACCGAGGCTCATCCAGAGCTGTTTGAATTTTGGACAGTAATTGTGCAATCCATTAGAGGAGAGATATTTTGGCACTACATTACCCAGAAAGCCCTGTCTCATTCGAGCAGCCAATTAAGGGCGGGCAATCTTTTAATTGGGTAAATGTGTCAAGCACGAACCAACTTCCGCCAGCCTCTGAAGAAGTATAAAACGAAACGCGTCAGGCAAAGACGGATTGGCTGTCACATTTATTGGAGAGAACAATGTTTCCATACCTGAAATAACGCGTGATGTTAAACCACTGCTTCCCGAGTGCGTCTCACCCGGATGGGTAACCTGGAGCTTTCATGTGTATGTAGCCACCCTGCTACAGAGACTGCACCACCCCTGGTGGGGCCACGAGGTAGGGAAATCACAGAGCCTTAATGTGGGGAAGCCGTGAAGGATTGAGGAAACTACGCTCTCACGAGGCTCATCCAGAGCTGTTTGAATTTTGGACAGTAATTGCGCAATCCATTAGAGGAGAGATATTTTGGCACTACATTACCCAGAAAGCCCTGTCTCATTCGAGCAGCCAATTAAGGGCGGGCAATCTTTTAATTGGGTAAACGTGTCAAGCACGAACCAACTTCCGCCAGCCTCTGAAGAAGTATAAAAACGAAACGCGTCAGGCAAAGACGGACTGGCTGTCACATTTATTGGAGAGAACAATGTTTCCATACCTGAAATGAAGCGTGATGCTAAACCACTGCTTCCTGAGTGCGTCTCACCCGGATGGGTAACCTGGAGCTTTCATGTGTATGTAGCCACCCTGCTACAGAGACTGCACCACCCCTGGTGGGGGCCACGAGGTAGGGAAATCACCGAGCCTTTATGTGGGGAAGCCGTGAAGGATTGAGGAAACTACGCTCTCACCGAGGCTCATCCAGAGCTGTTTGAACTTTGGACAGTAATTGTGCAATCCATTAGAGGAGAGATATTTTGGCACTACATTACCCAGAAAGCCCTGTCTCATTCGAGCAGCCAATTAAGGGCGGGCAATCTTTTAATTGGGTAAACGTGTCAAGCACAAACCAACTTCCGCCAGCCTCTGAAGAAGTATAAAACGAAACGCGTCAGGCAAAGACGGACTGGCTGTCACATTTATTGGAGAGAACAATGTTTCCATACCTGAAATGAAGCGTGATGCTAAACCACTGCTTCCTGAGTGCGTCTCACCGGGATGGGTAACCTGGAGCTTTCATGTGTATGTAGCCACCCTGCTACAGAGACTGCACCACCCCTGGTGGGGGCCACGAGGTAGGGAAATCACCGAGCCTTAATGTGGGGAAGCCGTGAAGGATTGAGGAAACTACGCTCTCACGAGGCTCATCCAGAGCTGTTTGAATTTTGGACAGTAATTGTGCAATCCATTAGAGGAGAGATATTTTGGCACTACATTACCCAGAAAGCTCTGTCTCATTCGAGCAGCCAATTAAGGGCGGGCAATCTTTTAATTGGGTAAACGTGTCAAGCACGAACCAACTTCCGCCAGCCTCTGAAGAAGATAAAAAACGAAACGCGTCAGGCAAAGACGGACTGGCTGTCACATTTATTGGAGAGAACAATATTTCCATACCTGAAATGAAGCGTGATGCTAAACCACTGCTTCCCGAGTGCGTCTCACCCGGATGGGTAACCTGGAGCTTTCATGTGTATGTAGCCACCCTGCTACAGAGACTGCACCACCCCTGGTGGGGGCCACGAGGTAGGGAAATCACCGAGCCTTAATGTGGGGAAGCCGTGAAGGATTGAGGAAACTACGCTCTCACCGAGGCTCATCCAGAGCTGTTTGAACTTTGGACAGTAATTGTGCAATCCATTAGAGGAGAGATATTTTGGCACTACATTACCCAGAAATCCCTGTCTCATTCGAGCAGCTAATTAAGGGCGGTCAATCTTTTAATTGGGTAAACGTGTCAAGCACGAACCAACTTCCGCCAGCCTCTGAAGAAGTATAAAACGAAACGCGTCAGGCAAAGACGGACTGGCTGTCACATTTATTGGAGAGAACAATGTTTCCATACCTGAAATAAAGCGTGATGCTAAACCACTGCTTCCCGAGTGCGTCTCACCCGGATGGGTAACCTGGAGCTTTCATCTGTATGTAGCCACCCTGCTACAGAGACTGCACCACCCCTGGTGGGGGCCACGAGGTAGGGAAATCACCGAGCCTTAATGTGGGGAAGCCGTGAAGGATTGAGGAAACTACGCTCTCACCGAGGCTCATCCAGAGCTGTTTGAATTTTGGACAGTAATTGTGCAATCCATTAGAGGAGAGATATTTTGGCACTACATTACCCAGAAAGCCCTGTCTCGAGCAGCCAATTAAGGGTGGGCAATCTTTTAATTGGGTAAACGTGTCAAGCACGAACCAACTTCCGCCAGCCTCTGAAGAAGTATAAAACGAAACGCGTCAGGGAAAGACGGACTGGCTGTCACATTTCTTGGAGAGAACAATGTTTCCATACCTGAAATAAAGCGTGATGCTAAACCACTGCTTCCCGAGTGCGTCTCACCCGGATGGGTAACCCGGAGCTTTCATGTGTATGTAGCCACCCTGCTACAGAGACTGCACCACCCCTTGTGGGGGCCACGAGGTAGGGAAATCACCGAGCCTTAATGTGGGGAAGCCGTGAAGCATTGAGGAAACTACGCCCTCACCGAGGCTCATCCAGAGCTGTTTGAATTTTGGACAGTAATTGTGCAATCCATTAGAGGAGAGATATTTTGGCACTACATTACCCAGAAAGCCCTGTCTCATTCGAGCAGCCAATTAAGGGCAGGCAATCTTTTAATTGGGTAAATGTGTCAAGCACGAACCAACTTCCGCCAGCCTCTGAAGAAGTATAAAACGAAACGCGTCAGGCAAAGACGGATTGGCTGTCACATTTATTGGAGAGAACAATGTTTCCATACCTGAAATAAAGCGTGATGCTAAACCACTGCTTCCCGAGTGCGTCTCACCCGGATGGGTAACCTGGACCTTTCATGTGTATGTAGCCACCCTGCTACAGAGACTGCACCACCCCTGGTGGGGGCCACGAGGTAGGGAAATCACAGAGCCTTAATGTGGGGAAGCCGTGAAGGATTGAGGAAACTACGCTCTCATGAGGCTCATCCAGAGCTGTTTGAATTTTGGACAGTATTTGTGCAATCCATTAGAGGAGAGATATTTTGGCACTACATTACCCAGAAAGCCCTGTCTCATTCGAGCAGCCAATTAAGGGCGGGCAAACTTTTAATTGGGTAAACGTGTCAAGCACGAACCAACTTCTGCCAGCCTCTGAAGAAGTATATTCGAAACGCGTCAGGCGAAGGCGGACTGGCGGTCACATTTATTGGAGATAACAATGTTTCCATACCTGAAATAAAGCGTGATGCTAAACCACTGCTTCCCGAGTGCGTCTCACCCGGATGGGTAACCTGGAGCTTTCATGTGTATGTAGCCACCCTGCTACAGAGACTGCACCACCCCTGGTGGGGGCCACGAGGTAGGGAAATCACCGAGCCTTAATGTGGGGAAGCCGTGAAGGATTGAGGAAACTACGCTCTCACCGAGGCTCATCCAGAGCTGTTTGAATTTTGGACAGTAATTGTGCAATCCATTAGAGGAGAGATATTTTGGCACTACATTACGCAGAAAGCCCTGTCTCATTCGAGCAGCCAATTAAGGGCGGGCAATCTTTTAATTGGGTAAACTTGTCAAGCACGAACCAACTTCCGCCAGCCTCTGAAGAAGTATAAAACTAAACGCGTCAGGCAAAGACAGACTGGCTGTCACATTTATTGGAGAGAACAATGTTTCCATACCTGAAATAAAGCGTGATGCTAAACCTCTGCTTCCCGAGTGCGTCTCACCCGGATGGGTAACCTGGAGCTTTCATGTGTATGTAGCCACCCTGCTACAGAGACTGCACCACCCCTGGTGGGGGCCACGAGGTAGGGAAATCACTGAGCCTTAATGTGGGGAAGCCGTGAAGGATTGAGGAAACTACGCTCTCATGAGGCTCATCCAGAGCTGTTTGAATTTTGGACAGTAATTGTGCAATCCATTAGAGGAGAGATATTTTGGCACTACATTACCCAGAAAGCTCTGTCTCATTCGAGCAGCCAATTAAGGGCGGGCAATCTTTTAATTGGGTAAACGTGTCAAGCACGAACCAACTTCCGCCAGCCTCTGAAGAAGATAAAAAACGAAACGCGTCAGGCAAAGACGGACTGGCTGTCACATTTATTGGAGAGAACAATGTTTCCATACCTGAAATGAAGCGTGATGCTAAACCACTGCTTCCCGAGTGCGTCTCACCCGGATGGGTAACCTGGACCTTTCATGTGTATGTAGCCACCCTGCTACAGAGACTGCACCACCCCTGGTGGGGGCCACGAGGTAGGGAAATCACAGAGCCTTAATGTGGGGAAGCCGTGAAGGATTGAGGAAACTACGCTCTCATGAGGCTCATCCAGAGCTGTTTGAATTTTGGACAGTATTTGTGCAATCCATTAGAGGAGAGATATTTTGGCACCACATTACCCAGAAAGCCCTGTCTCATTCGAGCAGCCAATTAAGGGCGGGCAAACTTTTAATTGGGTAAACGTGTCAAGCACGAACCAACTTCCGCCAGCCTCTGAAGAAGTATAAAACGAAACGCGTCAGGCAAAGACGGACTGGCTGTCATATTTATTGGAGAGAACAATGTTTCCATACCTGAAATAAAGCGTGATGCTAAACCACTGCTTCCCGAGTGCGTCTCACCCGGATGGGTAACCTGGAGCTTTCATGTGTATGTAGCCACCCTGCTACAGAGACTGCACCACCCCTGGTGGGGGCCACGAGGTAGGGAAATCACCGAGCCTTAATGTGGGGAAGCCGTGAAGGATTGAGGAAACTACGCTCTCACCGAGGCTCATCCAGAGCTATTTGAATTTTGGACAGTAATTGTGCAATCCATTAGAGGATAGATATTTTGGCACTACATTACGCAGAAAGCCCTGTCTCATTCGAGCAGCCAATTAAGGGCGGGCAATCTTTTAATTGGTTAAACTTGTCAAGCACGAACCAACTTCCGCCAGCCTCTGAAGAAGTATAAAACTAAACGCGTCAGGCAAAGACAGACTGGCTGTCACATTTATTGGAGAGAACAATGTTTCCATACCTGAAATAAAGCGTGATGCTAAACCACTGCTTCCCGAGTGCGTCTCACCCGGATGGGTAACCTGGAGCTTTCATGTGTATGTAGCCACCCTGCTACAGAGACTGCACCACCCCTGGTGGTGGCCACGAGTTAGGAAAATCACCGAGCCTTAATGTGGGGAAGCCGTGAAGGATTGAGGAAACTACGCTCTCATGAGGCTCATCCAGAGCTGTTTGAATTTTGGACAGTATTTGTGCAATCCATTAGAGGAGAGATATTTTGGCACCACATTACCCAGAAAGCCCTGTCTCATTCAGGCAGCCAATTAAGGGCGGGCAAACTTTTAATTGGGTAAACGTGTCAAGCACAAACCAACTTCCGCCAGCCTCTGAAGAAGTATAAAACGAAACGCGTCAGGCAAAGACGGACTGCTGTCATATTTATTGGAGAGAACAATGTTTCCATACCTGAAATGAAGCGTGATGCTAAACCACTGCTTCCCGAGTGCGTCTCTCCCGGATGGGTAACCTGGAGCTTTCATGTGTATGTAGCCACCCTGCTACAGAGACTGCACCACCCCTGGTGGTGGCCACGAGGTAGGAAAATCACCGAACCTTAATGTGGGGAAGCCGTGAAGGATTGAGGAAACTACGCTCTCACCGAGGCCCATCCAGAGCTGTTTGAATTTTGGACAGTAATTGTGCAATCCATTAGAGGGGAGATATTTTGGCACTACATTACCCAGAAAGCCCTGTCTCATTCGAGTAGCCAATTAAGGGCGGGCAATCTTTGAATTGGGTAAACGTGTCAAGCACGAACCAACTTCCGCCAGCCTCTGAAGAAGTATAAATCCAAACGCGTCAGGCAAAGACGGACTGGCTGTCACATTTATTGGAGAGAACAATGTTTCCATACCTGAAATAAAGCGTGATGCTAAACCACTGCTTCCCGAGTGCGTCTCACCCGGATGGGTAACCTGGAGCTTTCATGTGTATGAAGCCACCCTGCTACAGAGACTGCACCACCCCTGGTGGGGGCCACGAGGTAGGGAAATCACCGAGCCTTAATCTGGGGAAGCCGTGAAGGATTGAGGAAACTACGCTCTCACCGAGGCTCATCCAGAGCTGTTTGAATTTTGGACAGTAATTGTGCAATCCATTAGAGGAGAGATATTTTGGCACTACATTACCCAGAAAGCCCTGTCTCGAGCAGCCAATTAAGGGCGGGCAATCTTTTAATTGGGTAAACGTGTCAAGCACGAACCAACTTCCGCCAGCATCTGAAGAAGTATAAAACGAAACGCGTCAGGCAAAGACGGACTGGCTGTCACATTTCTTGGAGAGAACAATGTTTCCATACCTGAAATAAAGCGTGATGCTAAACCACTGCTTCCCGAGTGCGTCTCACCCGGATGGGTAACCTGGAGCTTTCATGTGTATGTAGCCACCCTGCAACAGAGACTGCACCACTCCTTATGGGGGCCACGAGGTAGGGAAATCACCGAGCCTTAATGTGGGGAAGCCGTGAAGGATTGAGGAAACTATGCCCTCACCGAGGCTCATCCAGAGCTGTTTGAATTTTGGACAGTAATTGTGCAATCCATTAGAGGAGAGATATTTTGGCACTACATTACCCAGAAAGCCCTGTCTCATTCGAGCAGCCAATTAAGGGCGGGCAATCTTTTAATTGGGTAAATGTGTCAAGCACGAACCAACTTCCGCCAGCCTCTGAAGAAGTATAAAACGAAACGCGTCAGGCAAAGACGGATTGGCTGTCACATTTATTGGAGAGAACAATGTTTCCATACCTGAAATAACGCGTGATGTTAAACCACTGCTTCCCGAGTGCGTCTCACCCGGATGGGTAACCTGGAGCTTTCATGTGTATGTAGCCACCCTGCTACAGAGACTGCACCACCCCTGGTGGGGCCACGAGGTAGGGAAATCACAGAGCCTTAATGTGGGGAAGCCGTGAAGGATTGAGGAAACTACGCTCTCACGAGGCTCATCCAGAGCTGTTTGAATTTTGGACAGTAATTGCGCAATCCATTAGAGGAGAGATATTTTGGCACTACATTACCCAGAAAGCCCTGTCTCATTCGAGCAGCCAATTAAGGGCGGGCAATCTTTTAATTGGGTAAACGTGTCAAGCACGAACCAACTTCCGCCAGCCTCTGAAGAAGTATAAAAACGAAACGCGTCAGGCAAAGACGGACTGGCTGTCACATTTATTGGAGAGAACAATGTTTCCATACCTGAAATGAAGCGTGATGCTAAACCACTGCTTCCTGAGTGCGTCTCACCCGGATGGGTAACCTGGAGCTTTCATGTGTATGTAGCCACCCTGCTACAGAGACTGCACCACCCCTGGTGGGGGCCACGAGGTAGGGAAATCACCGAGCCTTTATGTGGGGAAGCCGTGAAGGATTGAGGAAACTACGCTCTCACCGAGGCTCATCCAGAGCTGTTTGAACTTTGGACAGTAATTGTGCAATCCATTAGAGGAGAGATATTTTGGCACTACATTACCCAGAAAGCCCTGTCTCATTCGAGCAGCCAATTAAGGGCGGGCAATCTTTTAATTGGGTAAACGTGTCAAGCACAAACCAACTTCCGCCAGCCTCTGAAGAAGTATAAAACGAAACGCGTCAGGCAAAGACGGACTGGCTGTCACATTTATTGGAGAGAACAATGTTTCCATACCTGAAATGAAGCGTGATGCTAAACCACTGCTTCCTGAGTGCGTCTCACCGGGATGGGTAACCTGGAGCTTTCATGTGTATGTAGCCACCCTGCTACAGAGACTGCACCACCCCTGGTGGGGGCCACGAGGTAGGGAAATCACCGAGCCTTAATGTGGGGAAGCCGTGAAGGATTGAGGAAACTACGCTCTCACGAGGCTCATCCAGAGCTGTTTGAATTTTGGACAGTAATTGTGCAATCCATTAGAGGAGAGATATTTTGGCACTACATTACCCAGAAAGCTCTGTCTCATTCGAGCAGCCAATTAAGGGCGGGCAATCTTTTAATTGGGTAAACGTGTCAAGCACGAACCAACTTCCGCCAGCCTCTGAAGAAGATAAAAAACGAAACGCGTCAGGCAAAGACGGACTGGCTGTCACATTTATTGGAGAGAACAATATTTCCATACCTGAAATGAAGCGTGATGCTAAACCACTGCTTCCCGAGTGCGTCTCACCCGGATGGGTAACCTGGAGCTTTCATGTGTATGTAGCCACCCTGCTACAGAGACTGCACCACCCCTGGTGGGGGCCACGAGGTAGGGAAATCACCGAGCCTTAATGTGGGGAAGCCGTGAAGGATTGAGGAAACTACGCTCTCACCGAGGCTCATCCAGAGCTGTTTGAACTTTGGACAGTAATTGTGCAATCCATTAGAGGAGAGATATTTTGGCACTACATTACCCAGAAATCCCTGTCTCATTCGAGCAGCTAATTAAGGGCGGTCAATCTTTTAATTGGGTAAACGTGTCAAGCACGAACCAACTTCCGCCAGCCTCTGAAGAAGTATAAAACGAAACGCGTCAGGCAAAGACGGACTGGCTGTCACATTTATTGGAGAGAACAATGTTTCCATACCTGAAATAAAGCGTGATGCTAAACCACTGCTTCCCGAGTGCGTCTCACCCGGATGGGTAACCTGGAGCTTTCATCTGTATGTAGCCACCCTGCTACAGAGACTGCACCACCCCTGGTGGGGGCCACGAGGTAGGGAAATCACCGAGCCTTAATGTGGGGAAGCCGTGAAGGATTGAGGAAACTACGCTCTCACCGAGGCTCATCCAGAGCTGTTTGAATTTTGGACAGTAATTGTGCAATCCATTAGAGGAGAGATATTTTGGCACTACATTACCCAGAAAGCCCTGTCTCGAGCAGCCAATTAAGGGTGGGCAATCTTTTAATTGGGTAAACGTGTCAAGCACGAACCAACTTCCGCCAGCCTCTGAAGAAGTATAAAACGAAACGCGTCAGGGAAAGACGGACTGGCTGTCACATTTCTTGGAGAGAACAATGTTTCCATACCTGAAATAAAGCGTGATGCTAAACCACTGCTTCCCGAGTGCGTCTCACCCGGATGGGTAACCCGGAGCTTTCATGTGTATGTAGCCACCCTGCTACAGAGACTGCACCACCCCTTGTGGGGGCCACGAGGTAGGGAAATCACCGAGCCTTAATGTGGGGAAGCCGTGAAGCATTGAGGAAACTACGCCCTCACCGAGGCTCATCCAGAGCTGTTTGAATTTTGGACAGTAATTGTGCAATCCATTAGAGGAGAGATATTTTGGCACTACATTACCCAGAAAGCCCTGTCTCATTCGAGCAGCCAATTAAGGGCAGGCAATCTTTTAATTGGGTAAATGTGTCAAGCACGAACCAACTTCCGCCAGCCTCTGAAGAAGTATAAAACGAAACGCGTCAGGCAAAGACGGATTGGCTGTCACATTTATTGGAGAGAACAATGTTTCCATACCTGAAATAAAGCGTGATGCTAAACCACTGCTTCCCGAGTGCGTCTCACCCGGATGGGTAACCTGGACCTTTCATGTGTATGTAGCCACCCTGCTACAGAGACTGCACCACCCCTGGTGGGGGCCACGAGGTAGGGAAATCACAGAGCCTTAATGTGGGGAAGCCGTGAAGGATTGAGGAAACTACGCTCTCATGAGGCTCATCCAGAGCTGTTTGAATTTTGGACAGTATTTGTGCAATCCATTAGAGGAGAGATATTTTGGCACTACATTACCCAGAAAGCCCTGTCTCATTCGAGCAGCCAATTAAGGGCGGGCAAACTTTTAATTGGGTAAACGTGTCAAGCACGAACCAACTTCTGCCAGCCTCTGAAGAAGTATATTCGAAACGCGTCAGGCGAAGGCGGACTGGCGGTCACATTTATTGGAGATAACAATGTTTCCATACCTGAAATAAAGCGTGATGCTAAACCACTGCTTCCCGAGTGCGTCTCACCCGGATGGGTAACCTGGAGCTTTCATGTGTATGTAGCCACCCTGCTACAGAGACTGCACCACCCCTGGTGGGGGCCACGAGGTAGGGAAATCACCGAGCCTTAATGTGGGGAAGCCGTGAAGGATTGAGGAAACTACGCTCTCACCTAGGCTCATCCAGAGCTGTTTGAATTTTGGACAGTAATTGTGCAATACATTAGAGGCGAGATATTTTGGCACTACATTACCCAGAAAGCCCTGTCTCATTCGAGTAGCCAATTAAGGGCGGGCAATCTTTTAATTGGGTAAACGTGTCAAGCACGAACCAACTTCCGCCAGCCTCTGAAGAAGTATAAATCCAAACGCGTCAGGCAAAGACGGACTGGCTGTCACATTTATTGGAGAGAACCATGTTTCCATACCTGAAATAAAGCGTGATGCTAAACCACTGCTTCCCGAGTGCGTCTCACCCGGATGGGTAACCTGGAGCTTTCATGTGTATGTAGCCACCCTGCTACAGAGACTGCACCACCCCTGGTGGGGGCCACGAGGTAGGGAAATCACCGAGCCTTAATGTGGGGAAGCCGTGAAGGATTGAGGAAACTACGCTCTCACCGAGGCTCATCCAGAGCTGTTTGAATTTTGGACAGTAATTGTGCAATCCATTAGAGGACAGATATTTTGGCACTACATTACCCAGAAAGCCCTGTCTCGAGCAGCCAATTAAGGGTGGGCAATCTTTTAATTGGGTAAACGTGTCAAGCACGAACCAACTTCCGCCAGCATCTGAAGAAGTATAAAACGAAACGCGTCAGGCAAAGACGGACTGGCTGTCACATTTCTTGGAGAGAACAATGTTTCCATACCTGAAATGAAGCGTGATGCTAAACCACTGCTTCCCGAGTGCGTCTCACCCGGATGGGTAACCTGGAGCTTTCATGTGTATGTAGCCACCCTGCTACAGAGACTGCACCACTCCTTGTGGGGGCCACGAGGTAGGGAAATCACCGAGCCTTAATGTGGGGAAGCCGTGAAGGATTGAGGAAACTACGCTCTCACGAGGCTCATCCAGAGCTGTTTGAATTTTGGACAGTATTCGTGCAATCCATTAGAGGAGAGATATTTTGGCACTACTTTACCCAGAAAGCCCTGTCTCATTCGAGCAGCCAATTAAGGGCGGGAAATCTTTTAATTGGGTAAACGTGTCAAGCACGAACCAACTTCCGCCAGCCTCTGAAGAAGTATAAAACGAAACGCGTCAGGCAAAGACGGACTGGCTGTCACATTTATTGGAGAGAACAATGTTTCCATACCTGAAATGAAGCGTGATGCTAAACCACTGCTTCCCGAGTGCGTCTCACCCGGATGGGTAACCTGGAGCTTTCATGTGTATGTAGCCACCCTGCTACAGAGACTGCACCATCCCTGGTGGGGGCCACGTGGTAGGGAAATCACCGAGCCTTAATGTGGGGAAGCCGTGAAGGATTGAGGAAACTACGCTCTCACCGAGGCTCATCCAGAGCTGTTTGAACTTTGGACAGTAATTGTGCAATCCATTAGAGGAGAGATATTTTGGCACTACATTACCCAGAAATCCCTTTCTCATTCGAGTAGCCAATTAAGGGCTGGAAAACTTTTAATTGGGTAAACGTGTCAAGCACGAACCAACTTCCGCCAGCCTCTGAAGAAGTATAAATCCAAACGCGTCAGGCAAAGACGGACTGGCTGTCACATTTATTGGAGAGAACCATGTTTCCATACCTGAAATAAAGCGTGATGCTAAACCACTGCTTCCCGAGTGCGTCTCACCCGGATGGGTAACCTGGAGCTTTCATGTGTATGTAGCCACCCTGCTACAGAGACTGCACCACCCCTGGTGGGGGCCACGAGGTAGGGAAATCACCGAGCCTTAATGTGGGGAAGCCGTGAAGGATTGAGGAAACTACGCTCTCACCGAGGCTCATCCAGAGCTGTTTGAATTTTGGACAGTAATTGTGCAATCCATTAGAGGACAGATATTTTGGCACTACATTACCCAGAAAGCCCTGTCTCGAGCAGCCAATTAAGGGTGGGCAATCTTTTAATTGGGTAAACGTGTCAAGCACGAACCAACTTCCGCCAGCATCTGAAGAAGTATAAAACGAAACGCGTCAGGCAAAGACGGACTGGCTGTCACATTTCTTGGAGAGAACAATGTTTCCATACCTGAAATGAAGCGTGATGCTAAACCACTGCTTCCCGAGTGCGTCTCACCCGGATGGGTAACCTGGAGCTTTCATGTGTATGTAGCCACCCTGCTACAGAGACTGCACCACTCCTTGTGGGGGCCACGAGGTAGGGAAATCACCGAGCCTTAATGTGGGGAAGCCGTGAAGGATTGAGGAAACTACGCTCTCACGAGGCTCATCCAGAGCTGTTTGAATTTTGGACAGTATTCGTGCAATCCATTAGAGGAGAGATATTTTGGCACTACTTTACCCAGAAAGCCCTGTCTCATTCGAGCAGCCAATTAAGGGCGGGAAATCTTTTAATTGGGTAAACGTGTCAAGCACGAACCAACTTCCGCCAGCCTCTGAAGAAGTATAAAACGAAACGCGTCAGGCAAAGACGGACTGGCTGTCACATTTATTGGAGAGAACAATGTTTCCATACCTGAAATGAAGCGTGATGCTAAACCACTGCTTCCCGAGTGCGTCTCACCCGGATGGGTAACCTGGAGCTTTCATGTGTATGTAGCCACCCTGCTACAGAGACTGCACCATCCCTGGTGGGGGCCACGTGGTAGGGAAATCACCGAGCCTTAATGTGGGGAAGCCGTGAAGGATTGAGGAAACTACGCTCTCACCGAGGCTCATCCAGAGCTGTTTGAACTTTGGACAGTAATTGTGCAATCCATTAGAGGAGAGATATTTTGGCACTACATTACCCAGAAATCCCTTTCTCATTTGAGCAGCCAATTAAGGGCTGGAAAACTTTTAATTGGGTAAACGTGTCAAGCACGAACCAACTTCCGCCAGCCTCTGAAGAAGTATAAAACGAAACGCGTCAGGCAAAGACAGACTGGCTGTCATATTTACTGGAGAGAACAATGTTTCCATACCTGAAATAAAGCGTGATGCTAAACCACTGCTTCCCGAGTGCGTCTCACCCGGATGGGTAACCTGGAGCTTTCATGTGTATGTAGCCACCCTGCTACAGAGACTGCACCACCCCTGGTGGGGGCCACGAGGTAGGGAAATCACCGAGCCTTAATGTGGGGAAGCCGTGAAGGATTGAGGAAACTACGGTCTCACCGAGGCTCATCCAGAGCTGTTTGAATTTTGGACAGTAATTGTGCAATCCATTAGAGGAGAGATATTTTGGCACTACATTACGCAGAAAGCCCTGTCTCATTCGAGCAGCCAATTAAGGGCGGGCAATCTTTTAATTGGGTAAACTTGTCAAGCACGAACTAACTTCCGCCAGCCTCTGAAGAAGTATAAAACTAAACGCGTCAGGCAAAGACAGACTGGCTGTCACATTTATTGGAGAGAACAATGTTTCCATACCGGAAATAAAGCGTGATGCTAAACCACTGCTTCCCGAGTGCGTCTCACCCGGATGGGTAACCTGGAGCTTTCATGTGTATGTAGCCACCCTGCTACAGAGACTGCACCACCCCTGGTGGTGGCCACGAGGTAGGAAAATCACCGAGCCTTAATGTGGGGAAGCCGTGAAGGATTGAGGAAACTACGCTCTCACCGAGGCTCATCCAGAGCTGTTTGAATTTTGGACAGTAATTGTGCAATCCATTAGAGGCGAGATATTTTGGCACTACATTACCCAGAAAGCCCTGTCTCATTCGAGTAGCCAATTAAGGGCGGGCAATCTTTTTAATTGGGTAAACGTGTCAAGCACGAACCAACTTCCGCCAGCCTCTGAAGAAGTATAAATCCAAAAGCGTCAGGCAAAGACGGACTGGCTGTCACATTTATTGGAGAGAACAATGTTTCCATACCTGAAATAAAGCGTGATGCTAAACCACTGCTTCCCGAGTGCGTCTCACCCGGATGGGTAACCTGGAGCTTTCATGTGTATGTAGCCACCCTGCTACAGAGACTGCACCACCCCTGGTGGGGGCCACGAGGTAGGGAAATCAATCACCAAGCCTTAATGTGGGGAAGCCGTGAAGGATTGAGGAAACTACGCTCTCACCGAGGCTCATCCAGAGCTGTTTGAATTTTGGACAGTAATTGTGCAATCCATTAGAGGAGAGATATTTTGGCACTACATTACCCAGAAAGCCCTGTCTCGAGCAGCCAATTAAGGGCGGGCAATCTTTTAATTGGGTAAACGTGTCAAGCATGAACCAACTTCCGCCAGCATCTGAAGAAGTATAAAACGAAACGCGTCAGGCAAAGACGGACTGGCTGTCACATTTCTTGGAGAGAACAATGTTTCCATACCTGAAATGAAGCGTGATGCTAAACCACTGCTTCCCGAGTGCGTCTCACCCGGATGGGTAACCTGGAGCTTTCATGTGTATGTAGCCACCCTGCTACAGAGACTGCACCACTCCTTGTGGGGGCCACGAGGTAGGGAAATCACCGAGCCTTAATGTGGGGAAGCCGTGAAGGATTGAGGAAACTACGCTCTCATGAGGCTCATCCAGAGCTGTTTGAATTTTGGACAGTATTTGTGCAATCCATTAGAGGAGAGATATTTTGGCACCACATTACCCAGAAAGCCCTGTCTCATTCGAGCAGCCAATTAAGGGCGGGCAAACTTTTAATTGGGTAAACGTGTCAAGCACAAACCAACTTCCGCCAGCCTCTGAAGAAGTATAAAACGAAACGCGTCAGGCAAAGACGGACTGGCTGTCATATTTATTGGAGAGAACAATGTTTCCATACCTGAAATAAAGCGTGATGCTAAACCACTGCTTCCCGAGTGCGTCTCTCCCGGATGGGTAACCTGGAGCTTTCATGTGTATGTAGCCACCCTGCTACAGAGACTGCACCACCCCTGGTGGTGGCCACGAGGTAGGAAAATCACCGAACCTTAATGTGGGGAAGCCGTGAAGGATTGAGGAAACTACGCTCTCACCGAGGCCCATCCAGAGCTGTTTGAATTTTGGACAGTAATTGTGCAATCCATTAGAGGGGAGATATTTTGGCACTACATTACCCAGAAAGCCCTGTCTCATTCGAGTAGCCAATTAAGGGCGGGCAATCTTTGAATTGGGTAAACGTGTCAAGCACGAACCAACTTCCGCCAGCCTCTGAAGAAGTATAAATCCAAACGCGTCAGGCAAAGACGGACTGGCTGTCACATTTATTGGAGAGAACAATGTTTCCATACCTGAAATAAAGCGTGATGCTAAACCACTGCTTCCCGAGTGCGTCTCACCCGGATGGGTAACCTGGAGCTTTCATGTGTATGAAGCCACCCTGCTACAGAGACTGCACCACCCCTGGTGGGGGCCACGAGGTAGGGAAATCACCGAGCCTTAATCTGGGGAAGCCGTGAAGGATTGAGGAAACTACGCTCTCACCGAGGCTCATCCAGAGCTGTTTGAATTTTGGACAGTAATTGTGCAATCCATTAGAGGAGAGATATTTTGGCACTACATTACCCAGAAAGCCCTGTCTCGAGCAGCCAATTAAGGGCGGGCAATCTTTTAATTGGGTAAACGTGTCAAGCACGAACCAACTTCCGCCAGCATCTGAAGAAGTATAAAACGAAACGCGTCAGGCAAAGACGGACTGGCTGTCACATTTCTTGGAGAGAACAATGTTTCCATACCTGAAATAAAGCGTGATGCTAAACCACTGCTTCCCGAGTGCGTCTCACCCGGATGGGTAACCTGGAGCTTTCATGTGTATGTAGCCACCCTGCAACAGAGACTGCACCACTCCTTGTGGGGGCCACGAGGTAGGGAAATCACCGAGCCTTAATGTGGGGAAGCCGTGAAGGATTGAGGAAACTATGCCCTCACCGAGGCTCATCCAGAGCTGTTTGAATTTTGGACAGTAATTGTGCAATCCATTAGAGGAGAGATATTTTGGCACTACATTACCCAGAAAGCCCTGTCTCATTCGAGCAGCCAATTAAGGGCGGGCAATCTTTTAATTGGGTAAATGTGTCAAGCACGAACCAACTTCCACCAGCCTCTGAAGAAGTATAAAACGAAACGCGTCAGGCAAAGACGGATTGGCTGTCACATTTATTGGAGAGAACAATGTTTCCATACCTGAAATAACGCGTGATGTTAAACCACTGCTTCCCGAGTGCGTCTCACCCGGATGGGTAACCTGGAGCTTTCATGTGTATGTAGCCACCCTGCTACAGAGACTGCACCACCCCTGGTGGGGCCACGAGGTAGGGAAATCACAGAGCCTTAATGTGGGGAAGCCGTGAAGGATTGAGGAAACTACGCTCTCACGAGGCTCATCCAGAGCTGTTTGAATTTTGGACAGTAATTGCGCAATCCATTAGAGGAGAGATATTTTGGCACTACATTACCCAGAAAGCCCTGTCTCATTCGAGCAGCCAATTAAGGGCGGGCAATCTTTTAATTGGGTAAACGTGTCAAGCACGAACCAACTTCCGCCAGCCTCTGAAGAAGTATAAAAACGAAACGCGTCAGGCAAAGACGGACTGGCTGTCACATTTATTGGAGAGAACAATGTTTCCATACCTGAAATGAAGCGTGATGCTAAACCACTGCTTCCTGAGTGCGTCTCACCCGGATGGGTAACCTGGAGCTTTCATGTGTATGTAGCCACCCTGCTACAGAGACTGCACCACCCCTGGTGGGGGCCACGAGGTAGGGAAATCACCGAGCCTTTATGTGGGGAAGCCGTGAAGGATTGAGGAAACTACGCTCTCACCGAGGCTCATCCAGAGCTGTTTGAACTTTGGACAGTAATTGTGCAATCCATTAGAGGAGAGATATTTTGGCACTACATTACCCAGAAAGCCCTGTCTCATTCGAGCAGCCAATTAAGGGCGGGCAATCTTTTAATTGGGTAAACGTGTCAAGCACAAACCAACTTCCGCCAGCCTCTGAAGAAGTATAAAACGAAACGCGTCAGGCAAAGACGGACTGGCTGTCACATTTATTGGAGAGAACAATGTTTCCATACCTGAAATGAAGCGTGATGCTAAACCACTGCTTCCTGAGTGCGTCTCACCCGGATGGGTAACCTGGAGCTTTCATGTGTATGTAGCCACCCTGCTACAGAGACTGCACCACCCCTGGTGGGGGCCACGAGGTAGGGAAATCACCGAGCCTTAATGTGGGGAAGCCGTGAAGGATTGAGGAAACTACGCTCTCACGAGGCTCATCCAGAGCTGTTTGAATTTTGGACAGTAATTGTGCAATCCATTAGAGGAGAGATATTTTGGCACTACATTACCCAGAAAGCTCTGTCTCATTCGAGCAGCCAATTAAGGGCGGGCAATCTTTTAATTGGGTAAACGTGTCAAGCACGAACCAACTTCCGCCAGCCTCTGAAGAAGATAAAAAACGAAACGCGTCAGGCAAAGACGGACTGGCTGTCACATTTATTGGAGAGAACAATATTTCCATACCTGAAATGAAGCGTGATGCTAAACCACTGCTTCCCGAGTGCGTCTCACCCGGATGGGTAACCTGGAGCTTTCATGTGTATGTAGCCACCCTGCTACAGAGACTGCACCACCCCTGGTGGGGGCCACGAGGTAGGGAAATCACCGAGCCTTAATGTGGGGAAGCCGTGAAGGATT
This sequence comes from Triturus cristatus, assembly GCF_964204655.1. Classification (NCBI taxonomy): domain Eukaryota; kingdom Metazoa; phylum Chordata; class Amphibia; order Caudata; family Salamandridae; genus Triturus; species Triturus cristatus. Next base: position 84,061 of record NW_028187518.1, read on the forward strand.
GAGGAAACTACGCTCTCACCGAGGCTCATCCAGAGCTGTTTGAACTTTGGACAGTAATTGTGCAATCCATTAGAGGAGAGATATTTTGGCACTACATTACCCAGAAATCCCTGTCTCATTCGAGCAGCTAATTAAGGGCGGTCAATCTTTTAATTGGGTAAACGTGTCAAGCACGAACCAACTTCCGCCAGCCTCTGAAGAAGTATAAAATGAAACGCGTCAGGCAAAGACGGACTGGCTGTCACATTTATTGGAGAGAACAATGTTTCCATACCTGAAATAAAGCGTGATGCTAAACCACTGCTTCCCGAGTGCGTCTCACCCGGATGGGTAACCTGGAGCTTTCATCTGTATGTAGCCACCCTGCTACAGAGACTGCACCACCCCTGGTGGGGGCCACGAGGTAGGGAAATCACCGAGCCTTAATGTGGGGAAGCCGTGAAGGATTGAGGAAACTACGCTCTCACCGAGGCTCATCCAGAGCTGTTTGAATTTTGGACAGTAATTGTGCAATACATTAGAGGCGAGATATTTTGGCACTACATTACCCAGAAAGCCCTGTCTCATTCGAGTAGCCAATTAAGGGCGGGCAATCTTTTAATTGGGTAAACGTGTCAAGCACGAACCAACTTCCGCCAGCCTCTGAAGAAGTATAAATCCAAACGCGTCAGGCAAAGACGGACTGGCTGTCACATTTATTGGAGAGAACCATGTTTCCATACCTGAAATAAAGCGTGATGCTAAACCACTGCTTCCCGAGTGCGTCTCACCCGGATGGGTAACCTGGAGCTTTCATGTGTATGTAGCCACCCTGCTACAGAGACTGCACCACCCCTGGTGGGGGCCACGAGGTAGGGAAATCACCGAGCCTTAATGTGGGGAAGCCGTGAAGGATTGAGGAAACTACGCTCTCACCGAGGCTCATCCAGAGCTGTTTGAATTTTGGACAGTAATTGTGCAATCCATTAGAGGACAGATATTTTGGCACTACATTACCCAGAAAGCCCTGTCTCGAGCAGCCAATTAAGGGTGGGCAATCTTTTAATTGGGTAAACGTGTCAAGCACGAACCAACTTCCGCCAGCATCTGAAGAAGTATAAAACGAAACGCGTCAGGCAAAGACGGACTGGCTGTCACATTTCTTGGAGAGAACAATGTTTCCATACCTGAAATGAAGCGTGATGCTAAACCACTGCTTCCCGAGTGCGTCTCACCCGGATGGGTAACCTGGAGCTTTCATGTGTATGTAGCCACCCTGCTACAGAGACTGCACCACTCCTTGTGGGGGCCACGAGGTAGGGAAATCACCGAGCCTTAATGTGGGGAAGCCGTGAAGGATTGAGGAAACTACGCTCTCACGAGGCTCATCCAGAGCTGTTTGAATTTTGGACAGTATTTGTGCAATCCATTAGAGGAGAGATATTTTGGCACTACTTTACCCAGAAAGCCCTGTCTCATTCGAGCAGCCAATTAAGGGCGGGCAATCTTTTAATTGGGTAAACGTGTCAAGCACGAACCAACTTCCGCCAGCCTCTGAAGAAGTATAAAACGAAACGCGTCAGGCAAAGACGGACTGGCTGTCACATTTATTGGAGAGAACAATGTTTCCATACCTGAAATGAAGCGTGATGCTAAACCACTGCTTCCCGAGTGCGTCTCACCCGGATGGGTAACCTGGAGCTTTCATGTGTATGTAGCCACCCTGCTACAGAGACTGCACCATCCCTGGTGGGGGCCACGTGGTAGGGAAATCACCGAGCCTTAATGTGGGGAAGCCGTGAAGGATTGAGGAAACTACGCTCTCACCGAGGCTCATCCAGAGCTGTTTGAACTTTGGACAGTAATTGTGCAATCCATTAGAGGAGAGATATTTTGGCACTACATTACCCAGAAATCCCTTTCTCATTTGAGCAGCCAATTAAGGGCTGGAAAACTTTTAATTGGGTAAACGTGTCAAGCACGAACCAACTTCCGCCAGCCTCTGAAGAAGTATAAAACGAAACGCGTCAGGCAAAGACGGACTGGCTGTCATATTTACTGGAGAGAACAATGTTTCCATACCTGAAATAAAGCGTGATGCTAAACCACTGCTTCCCGAGTGCGTCTCACCCGGATGGGTAACCTGGAGCTTTCATGTGTATGTAGCCACCCTGCTACAGAGACTGCACCACCCCTGGTGGGGGCCACGAGGTAGGGAAATCACCGAGCCTTAATGTGGGGAAGCCGTGAAGGATTGAGGAAACTACGGTCTCACCGAGGCTCATCCAGAGCTGTTTGAATTTTGGACAGTAATTGTGCAATCCATTAGAGGAGAGATATTTTGGCACTACATTACGCAGAAAGCCCTGTCTCATTCGAGCAGCCAATTAAGGGCGGGCAATCTTTTAATTGGGTAAACTTGTCAAGCACGAACTAACTTCCGCCAGCCCCTGAAGAAGTATAAAACTAAACGCGTCAGGCAAAGACAGACTGGCTGTCACATTTATTGGAGAGAACAATGTTTCCATACCGGAAATAAAGCGTGATGCTAAACCACTGCTTCCCGAGTGCGTCTCACCCGGATGGGTAACCTGGAGCTTTCATGTGTATGTAGCCACCCTGCTACAGAGACTGCACCACCCCTGGTGGTGGCCACGAGGTAGGAAAATCACCGAGCCTTAATGTGGGGAAGCCGTGAAGGATTGAGGAAACTACGCTCTCACCGAGGCTCATCCAGAGCTGTTTGAATTTTGGACAGTAATTGTGCAATCCATTAGAGGCGAGATATTTTGGCACTACATTACCCAGAAAGCCCTGTCTCATTCGAGTAGCCAATTAAGGGCGGGCAATCTTTTAATTGGGTAAACGTGTCAAGCACGAACCAACTTCCGCCAGCCTCTGAAGAAGTATAAATCCAAACGCGTCAGGCAAAGACGGACTGGCTGTCACATTTATTGGAGAGAACAATGTTTCCATACCTGAAATAAAGCGTGATGCTAAACCACTGCTTCCCGAGTGCGTCTCACCCGGATGGGTAACCTGGAGCTTTCATGTGTATGTAGCCACCCTGCTACAGAGACTGCACCACCCCTGGTGGGGGCCACGAGGTAGGGAAATCAATCACCAAGCCTTAATGTGGGGAAGCCGTGAAGGATTGAGGAAACTACGCTCTCACCGAGGCTCATCCAGAGCTGTTTGAATTTTGGACAGTAATTGTGCAATCCATTAGAGGAGAGATATTTTGGCACTACATTACCCAGAAAGCCCTGTCTCGAGCAGCCAATTAAGGGCGGGCAATCTTTTAATTGGGTAAACGTGTCAAGCATGAACCAACTTCCGCCAGCATCTGAAGAAGTATAAAACGAAACGCGTCAGGCAAAGACGGACTGGCTGTCACATTTCTTGGAGAGAACAATGTTTCCATACCTGAAATAAAGCGTGATGCTAAACCACTGCTTCCCGAGTGCGTCTCACCCGGATGGGTAACCTGGAGCTTTCATGTGTATGTAGCCACCCTGCTACAGAGACTGCACCACTCCTTGTGGGGGCCACGAGGTAGGGAAATCACCGAGCCTTAATGTGGGGAAGCCGTGAAGGATTGAGGAAACTATGCCCTCACCGAGGCTCATCCAGAGCTGTTTGAAATTTGGACAGTAATTGTGCAATCCATTAGAGGAGAGATATTTTGGCACTACATTACCCAGAAAGCCCTGTCTCATTCGAGCAGCCAATTAAGGGCGGGCAATCTTTTAATTGGGTAAATGTGTCAAGCACGAACCAACTTCCGCCAGCCTCTGAAGAAGTATAAAACGAAACGCGTCAGGCAAAGACGGATTGGCTGTCACATTTATTGGAGAGAACAATGTTTCCATACCTGAAATAAAGCGTGATGCTAAACCACTGCTTCCCGAGTGCGTCTCACCCGGATGGGTAACCTGGAGCTTTCATGTGTATGTAGCCG